>NW_008684607.1:11572-37726 GCF_000695815.1 Acanthisitta chloris | reverse complement strand
AAAAATAAAAAATCTTTGGAGTTTGAGCTGTGCTCTCCCTTATTCTTTTTCTTTTTTTTTCCCCTCAGTTTCTCTATGCGTTTAGCAAGGAAAGTGCTGAAAATTGCTTTGGGAAGATTGTCTCAATTATAGTTTCTCTTTACTTCCACAATCATTTTACCAAAGCCTAGAGACGCACTGCAATTCTCATTAGAGCCAGCTGGAAGATTTCAGCTGACCTCCCTAAGCACTGGATGAGGCTTTCTGCTTTTCAGATAAAAGTAAGCACCCTTTGCCCAGGTGTGCTGCAGCTTTTGCTTTTGGCCGCGATACACTTTCTCAACTTCAATGGATCCTCCAAACCCTTAGTGTTTCTATCAGTATGTCTTGATGGCCAAACACTGTAGCTAATTCACAACATCAAATAACAATTTTCAAAAAAGAATTAAAACATTATTTATGAGAGAAACATGTTTCCCTGTAAAAACAGTCTGTTTCCATTCCACCTTGCTTCCCCCTGCCTCACCTTTCTCAAAGAAGAAAAATTGCGGTTTTCCTAGAAATACTCATTAGAGGGAAAGACACTACAAGATTTTTCTTCTTCTTAAAAAAAAAAAAAGTAAAAAAAGAAAACACTGAATCAAAAAAGCATAAATGTTTTCAGAACTTATTAAGTACTAACAAGTTTTTCATTCTTCTTAGATAGTGAGCCTATTGCTGCAGGAGTCCATCCATTAAAGCTGTTTTATACCAGTTACTTTGTGCCTCCAGGCTGATATCCTACACTATGCACTGAGAGGTATTCCATGTGAAAGTAACTGTCACAGCAACACCTTGGTGTACAGAATCAAATTAACTCACAAATCTGGATGTTTTCTTGAAAAGTAAGATATTGGACGTATTGCTGTATAGTGCATTCCATTGTTAACTTCTGTATTCTTCATCTCCAGAAAGAAGATAAAAATTGCACACATGACAAGATGTGGCTGCAGCTAGAGTGATTGAAGGTCATCTCCCATCTTGCAATGTGAGAATTCCAACTGCAAACTGTAATCAGTGATAGGTCATGATGGCTGTAAAGCAACAACCATTTAATATATATATATAGACAAATTATGCAGGTGTTTGAAAGAACACCAAGCCTTTAAAAAATAGTGGGATTTTGTTTTGCACGTCTTCCCTTGATAAGGTATAGACAAACCATAATAATGCTCTATCTTTCTTAAGTCTGATGTTGCCTGGTAGTGTATCCCACATTATCCACTGGATTATGATACATACTTAAGTTATATCTGTAGGGCTAAGGATTTGATAGTAGTAATATCTCATTCTTGTTCATGCAAATAACTGTGGGAAAAATACTTTGCTGGAAGTTATTCCAGCTAGCAGACTTATGGCAGCAAAATAATTGGCCTTATTAGTCTTTCACTAGTGCCATAACTGAAACAACAAAGTAATCCAGGGTTTGATCACATCTAGAAGTAGATGAGGGAATTCTTTTGAGTTAAGATTGGTAAAAATTCAGAAGACGAAAAATAGAGAATGATGTCACAGCTTAAGTAAAGCAAATAATTTACCCAATAAAATGAATCCAGTTCTCTCCAGTACTTTCTTACTCATAGAAAATGGAAAAGTTTAAATTTCAAATGACACTGCTATTTGAGAGATGAGAGCATCAGGGAAAATGTAGTATAATGATGATGTCTGGGTTCTTGGTGGTCTGGAGTGTAAACACCTGAAAATGTATTAAAATAACCAACTTGTTGAATAACTTGGTACATCATATGAACAGGAAAAATGTGAATGGAAGTTCCCTGTTGTAAAAAAAAGGAAAATAATCAAGATGTAATTTAACTTTTTTTTTCACAAAATTTTCATTGTGTTTTCACACACGTGTTCATTGTGTGTTCATTGTGATTAAAAATAATGGATTGACTTGATACTGTCATCTAGATATTTTAGAAAGTTAGAAGAACACAGGATACATATTTGAAGATACACAAACTAGTGTCCTGTCTCATGAACTTGGTGGTTTATTTTCCACTTAGAGAATATTTATAGAAAGATTGCAGTCAGAAAACAAAGCATTATTCTTATACTACATCTAAAACACATTATGCTAGCTATTAGGAAGAAGATTAAGCAGGGAAAAAGCAGAAGAGTATGGAAGATTCTGAGATTACAAAGAGAATATAATAAAGAAAAAACATTTTGAAGATATTTTATTCTCTTTCTAATAATAAAGAAAAAGGAGTTGATAGCTGAAATTTAAATATATATACATTTTTCACAGTGCAGCAAAATAGCTGCTACGTCAGAAACATGGTATCATCTGCACTGTCAACTCTTAAACATCATTTAAGATTCAGCACAGAAGAGAGATTATAGATACATATGTGTGGTTTGGGCTACAACTATAATGAAGTAACCTCAAAGTATATTTTAGAATAATAACATTTTTGCAAAATGAATTTTAATCCAGATCCACATAAAATGTAAGCAATTGAGTGTGTTAATATCTTTTACACGATCTGCTTTTTGTGGTATTATTATGTCTCTCTCTACTTGATTTCCAATGGATGTGCTGAAATGGAACATGAAGTACCCTTCCCAGAGAAACTCTGACAAAGATGAAACCATGAAAAATTTGAAATCCCTTTTTAAAAATACCCTTGTACTTCTGAGAAACTGTCATTTTGTGTTACTGTTTCTTTTGATTTCTGGAATGAAAAGGAAGATGACTCAAGTAGTACAGATGGTCCAGTTGTAGTGTGCTTCTAGCTGACAAAAGTTTCCTTGGTCAGAGTCTGGGTTTTACAAATGCTTTGAAGCTAGTTTCTTTTTTGCCTACAGGGCACCATCTTAGATAATCCCACCTGCAGAACCACATTCATATTCATAGCTGCTTTATTAAGGTAATAATTTGTGATTCCACAGTGTATTATAAGCAGGTGAAAATGTTGGAATTAATTTTTTTGAAAGATAATTACTTTTCCTTTTGGTTTAATAAGTTGTAGAGGCTCACAAAAGTATTAAGCAAGTCAGCCAGAGGTGGTGTGGTCAAAGTAGGGTATGGTGATTTGTTGGGGGGGAAGACATCTGTCTTGTAAGAATCAGAAACCTGTCAGATGTGATTATCCCCTAGAAAAACACATTATGTTTATATTCATGTATATTCACCACCTGCAGAGGTTTTGGCCATTTAAAGAAATATTCTTTTTTAAAGACGAGGAAAAGAATTCATGTTAGGAATTAAGCATAGCATGGTACATAACAGGAGCAACCTGTTATATCTCCTAGGTGACTCGTGAGTTGAGAACAAACACTCTGGAGAAAATCTGCTACTTCAACTTATTAAAGACCAGAATTCCATTTTCAAATACCAGGATTTTTTTGTAATTTTGGGTCTTAAAAAATCCTAGAAAAGAAATCCTGAATCTTTATCTTGTTTAATTCCAACAGCATGGTACATAACAGGAGCAACCTGTTATATCTCCTAGGTGACTCGTGAGTTGAGAACAAACACTCTGGAGAAAATCTGCTACTTCAACTTATTAAAGACCAGAATTCCATTTTCAAATACCAGGATTTTTTTGTAATTTTGGGTCTTAAAAAATCCTAGAAAAGAAATCCTGAATCTTTATCTTGTTTAATTCCAACCAAATCCCAGACACTGAACTTTATGAAAAGTTTTCCTTTGATTATCACTAAATAATAACTATTTTTGCAAAAATATTTAGGAAATATTTTTCAAAATTTTAGAATCAAATTAGATATAATTTTCTTGTTACATATATTTTTTGCATATTGTGAATCTGGATTTTGTGCTCATAATGCATTCTCAATTAATAAAATAATGAACATTAGTTTCAGAAGAATGTTTCCTTTAAATGAAACAAATCCCTACACAGGTAAAATGTCACTTACTGACTCACAGATTATATCCAGAAATGATAAATTCTGATGAAAGTTTCTCTGTTACTAAATACTGAATACATTCTGTAAAATGGCAGATAGTGTTTATTATATAATAGGTATAATTCCATCATGTCTCTGTCTGCCTATGGCAACCAGAGAAAAACTAATAGTTAAAGTTCATTCCTACATGTATACTTTTCATTAGGTTTTTCTTTCACTTAAAAGTTCAGAAAAACAATGACAAAAAATCAATAGAATTTCTAAGATATTTAATATGTCTTGTTTTGAAACGCTATGGTAAATATATATCCCATTTATACTGGAGATTTTTATGTGAATCAGTTGGTATTACTAAAGGTATCTGAAAAAAACCTCCTCAGATCTGCACTTCACCTTGATCCAATAACTAGGAATTGAAGGCTGCTTTTACATAAAGAAGTGATAATAATAAAGAGAAACCATAGTCCAAAAAATCAAGGGTTCACCACAGTAAAGATCTCTCTGTTGACAGAGATGAATCCTTTCTGCAGAAATGGATCATGGCTGTTCTGAGATAAGCGAGAGGTATAGATCCCAATGTGAACGAAAGAGAAAAAACCCAAAAAGCCAGTTTGGCAGGCCAGTGAAGGACCTACTTTGGAATATCTAAGAAAATACTTAATTGATAAGATTGAGTAAGATTTATTTGCCATTTTTTCTTATTAAGTTTTTAACACTTTCATTCATTAGAGTAAAAACTTGCTTTTTCTTAATGGACTGTAGTCATGAAGGTAAATTTCAACAGAAAAATATCTCTCAGGATATTTGCAATCCAACGGAATTTTGGGTAGTTTAGCTATTGCAGTAAGTTTCCACCAACATGTAAGAGTAAATTTGAGTGATAGTAGCAATGTGTCAGGGCAAATGAAGATCTCACTCATGGCAACCAGTGCTATATCACAAAAAAAATAAATAATACAGAGTTGCAGGTCTCATCACAGACTCATATTTCTTTACATTCTTTCCAAAAAAAATATTAGCCAAAGAGATTTTAGCTTTCCATTTTCTGCTTTAGAGACATGTGGCAGCTGAGAAAAGTATGTAGCACACAGATTTGATAAAGACGAATTCTGAAACAGTGAGGACTGGATTTTCATCACTTAAATGCAAGCACGTATCTGAGGTGACTAGATTCTAAGAATAATATCCCTAGATGATATACCTACAAAGATGAGGATTATCAATGGACTCTTCACTTTGTCAAAGACCAGACTGATTGCAATCATTAGCATTTTTTCACATTGCTCTGCTGATTATTGGGAGACTGGACTCCAAGTCTATGCATATCAAGTAAGCAAATGAATCCAGGCCATGTTCTTTACTTGACAAAGTACAAAAGATAAGCAGATCTTAGCTAAACAAACAGTTGAATACTCCTCTTTGTTGCAGTTTCACAGGGTTTTTGCTTCCTTTAGTCTTTTATGAGAGCTTTCTGGACATCCTTGTTCCTTTCTGATCTTCTTCCCTTCCTTAAGCACATGACTTCTCAAATACAGCATAATTACTCAGACTTGTAGTCTGGTTTTCACATGTCTCTCATGTAGCTCTCTGAAATGACAGATGGAAGTAATTCCTGATGAATCCCCTTCACCTGGAGTATCTCTTCAAATTCAATTACCAAAATACTCTCTGATCTGGCATTTGTCTGTGGAATTATCTGAGATCTATTACCTATTTATCTAATTATCTAATTGGTAGACAATTTTGCTCACCTACAATTACTTTGTTAAGGACAGCTTCCAGTAGAAAGATCATCAAAGGCCAATGAATTAGCCAGCAATCTTAGTGTTCACAGTTATGAGAGTTATGTTTCAAGATAAAAGATAACAGAGGATTCAGACCATCCTCATTAGTAAAGTCTAATTTACGGATTGTTGAACTAAATGTTTATAATCTCCATCTGGAAGTAGATATAGTACAGGCTGCCTTTAACATTCTATTTCAAAAAGACTTGTTGCCATGACCATTTTAGGATTAATTTTGAAGTGTGAAGAAGTTAGGTCTGAGATTAAAACATTAATGTCCAATACTCAAGTTTCAATGAACTAAAACTTAGGCTCAGTCATCTAAATGATTGTACAAACTCAAGATGAACTACTGCAGTACATGAGCTATATGGTTTCTGGCAGCTTGAACTACCCCTTCCTCAAAATTACTGTATTATGATCAAATGAGTATTTATTTTATGCCTTGCTGCATTTACCTATTTAGTCTGCATATAATGCAGGTGTTTGAAAAGGATGAGTTCTGGTTTTGGACTGAAGATTAGAATTTTGATAAATAAGAAAAGTTATGAATTTGACAACCTTTTTAATATTGGTGATTTAATTTTTAGAATATCACAAGACCCTTATATTTCCATGGGCAGACACAGCAATCCTCTGCCAGCAGCAAAGGCAGAACTCTTTTGTTGATTCAAACTTGGCTGCCGTGGCACTATAAAATGAAATGAATTATTTCTTTCCAGCAGTTTTCTCTAAGAGACTAGAACTGAATCATTCCACTGACTTCACTGAGAAAAAGTCACAATCTTAGAAACCAGCTCATACTGGTGAAGGTACATTCCAGTAGGAATTACTGCAAGGTAGAACTGTTTTCAATCCAAGAGTTGTATTTCCTGGGGTTTGTTTTCACTGCAATTTAAACGAGTGTCGATGGCAAAAATGCTGGTAGCATTCTTCTTAAGATGTGTATGGAACACAGTTTGAACTGGGATCTTTACTAAATTTTGGCATGGTTCTTGACTTCAGTAATAATGAGGAGGAATAGATACCATATAAAACCACATTTTTATAATAGAGATTCAAATCATCATGGGGAACAGCTGTAATTTTAGCTGTGACACACAGAGAATTTTTATGTGAATTAAGCTAAAGGACTGTAATAAATGAAAGCAAAAATGCCTATATGACAATGTATTTGCCTGAAAAATATTTTGCTTATTAAATTCCCTATTACTGGTCCTGGCAGCTACTGAAAAATCCTTCATTCATAAGATCACATCACACACCACTGCTGTAGTGGAGGAAATTTTTTTGTATCCTTCTCAAAATACATCAGTGTTCTGAGTCTTATTGTATGTCACAATTCCTTTCTGACTTCACCTTAAAATTCTGATTGACAGTGTTTCAAATAGCTGATGAAGTAAACAAACAAACAAAAATTCAAAAAAAAAAGGAGGAAAATTGAAGCGAGAGCTTTGTGCCTTGACTAAAGACCTTTGCTTCTCATAAAATTATGCCTTTTGACATATTAGTTTATAGTCCTATAGCTCAAACTTGAGACATAGCTACCTGTATACATTGACTCATATTTTTTTTAATTTTTCAGTTGGCTTGAAAATTTGAATGTTGGGGCTATTTTCCTGTGGTATTTGACATACAGTCTTTAATATGTGAAGGGCAAATATGCAGAATAACTTGTTTATGAAACTGGTTGTTGTTTATTTTCCTCACAGATTTGTGTAATCTCATTGTTTGTAAGTATAGATGTCCTTTGTTTTAATCTAGGAGCATCTGAATTGACTACAGGAAAGGCTTAATTGGATATACATCTACAGTGTAAGTAGTGTACAGAATTTTATCCCTATGTCATGCAGACATACAATGCCAATCTGAAGCTGAGTGACAGTGTTATGTTATGTGTTCTGATATCTGGAGTTGATACTTCTCTATTAAATCCACCTCTCAGCCTACACAGAGTAAAACTTGGGATGTGTGTTGTCAAGACTTTGCCTCCAGTTATGATCACTATACCTTTTCCTTGTACCGAGAATTAATGTTGGTTATCCATAAACTTTTGGGGAAAGCAGTTCTAGACCTCCTTATGAAAAAGCCTCTTTGAATACTGAATTTCAGCAGTATCATCTTTCTGGACAATGTAATAATGACACATGAATAATTTCTGGTAAGCACAAAATGTTCTCCAGAAGAACTTATGACAAAGCTAGAAAATTAGAGAAAGCTAATCTGACTCTTCCCAGTCATCACCTTTATAAAATTATATTTATGTGGCACTTCATAATTATTATTTTGGAGTGCATTCTGCTTCTTTTATTCAGCGAGATGCTCATTCTCCAGTTATGTGTGCAATAAACTCAGTTTTGCTGATAAGCAAATTCAAATTTAACAGAAAGTAAATTGCCTGGTCATGTGAATAAGGCTGAGAGGCAGTCTGTGGATATCATAAATAGTATAAGCTTTCTTGTTTTTGTTCTTTCTATGTGTTTTTGAGGATGGTTTCTAATAAAGCCTCTTCTTACAATTTTGCTTTGTTACATCTATGAGAAATTTCACACACCAAGAACTAGGGAAGGCCAACTTAAGATATGCAAAATCTCTGTAACACTGAAGAAAGAGGTGAAAACCAAATGACAAAAGAATTCCATGTGAAAAGTTTTTGCAACCTGTATTTTGACAAGGTCTTTTAATTAAACTCCTCTTAAGGGCATTAAAGCAACAGTTTTCCATTTGAAACATTTTAAAAAAATTTTTAGATTGCACAAAGGAAAGCTGTCTATGGGCTCTAAAACCAGTGATTTCCACTGTTGGACTTGTATGAAATGCTTGTACCTATTATCCTGCTCTGAAAAAATGTGCCTACAAGCACTGGCACTCAAGCTTGTAGTGCTGTTAGCCATGCACAAAAATTCAGTATCTTTCTCTTACTCATTGTGAACTATAGCAAGGTTTATTCAAAGAGCTATTTATGCACAAATGTTATGTAGCTTTCAGTTTAAAAGCACTCAGGGTTTAAATGTTTCCCTTGGATTTGTGCACAGCATGAGTCATAAAATAAAGCTGCTGGGGTGACACTTTGTCACTGAAAATTTCCTGGAGTTCTACTCTTGACCTTAATTTGTGTGTAATAAAGGGGATTTCTAAAATCGTGGACATGTCTTCTTCTAGCTCTATTGGTGTCAGCAAAGATGCTTTACTTCTGGTTACTCATTACTCTTCTGTAACTGCCAATTGAAAATGTCATGTGACTGAGTCCTAATCTGCTTTAGAAGATTGATCAGGATTAGCTCAAGCCTCTTGCATTGGTGGGTTAAATTATTAAATCTATTTTACCTGATAGGATTCAAATGAGCTCAAATAGGTTTTTCCATTGACAGAATGCACAGGAATTGAAATCACAAAGGATGGACACATATCAGCATAATTATTAAAAACTTGGATACTTGGCTTTATCTGAAGAAGCCAAAGATTAGAGAGAGAAATCTTTGAGTAAGCAGGGAGAAACTCTGACCTGGATTAAGACTGGATCAATCCATTTTTTACCTTTGCCTCCAAAAAGATCAGGATTTCCTCCTCGAACTTTCTCCAGAGGCATTCCAAGCTAAACCTTTACAATTCTGTCCCACCACTCTCTCTGTGCCTACAAAGGTGTTTTTCATGAATTCGAAAAAAGACTGTAAAATATATAGGTAAAACGACCAAATACGTGTCTAAAAATACCCATTCCATAAGGTACCATGTCAGGTCCACACTGCCAGTTTGTACTGTGAAAGTCCGGGCACCTTAAATTTCAGCTCGCAAAATGAACACTCATAACACCATAATACATCAGGTATGAGTTAAAGGTATTCAAACACCTAACACCTGTTAAGTTTATGTCTAACTTGTATTTATTGATGTTCCAAAACACTTCTAAAGACTGTCTTCTATGTTTCTGAAGGGAACGTTATTTACAAACTGGTTTCCATTTTCCCAGACTCATGGAAGAAGCATGTGTGTCAGTGTGTCTGTGTATATATCTGCACACACATGCATGAGAAATAGGAATAAGGAGATATGCATGTATTTTTCCAGCATAGCGAAACAATCATAACATGTCAAAGTCTTTAACAAAATGCAGGGGAATATGAAATGGATAGAATTCGATTTACTTTCTTGTGTTACACTCTAACATGAAATTTTAAGAATTATGCTAAAATCAAAAGTAGTTTGTCTGAGAGTTCAGGGATCACCAGTGAGATTACCACACTCTTATATATAAATTATTTTCAGTTTCCTCTGAAATGTCATTTTATAACCTTATGCCCTTTTTTTTACCTGTCAAATAAGCCCATGGGATCTAAATTAGCCTCAAAATAATGTCTCCATAACCATGAGCTATACTGTCAAGCAGATTGGGTGATACACCTAATGGTTCTTTAGCAGATAGTTCTTCTATAATCCTAGCTACTGCAGATTTCATTGTTTGCTTATTTTGTTTGTTTGGGGTTTTTTTTTCCCAAATCAGGCAGACCTTAAAGAAGCAGAATAAAAGACACACATGCTTGCACTTGCACATATCCCTTATACTCTGATTTGTCAAAAGTGGATTGGCCCAAGTTCAAGAGCCATTCTGGAAGCAGAACTTGTTTTAATCACATTTTATACAGCTGAAGAGCCAATCCAAGCATGTAAGTGAATGTCACCAGAGGTTTTTAATTCAGATAAAACCTGTTCTGTAAAAAAAAATTTTAAAAACTTGCTCAAATACAAAGGAAAAAGTGCACCTCTGAAGTAGAAGCTACTCTCATCAGAAGTAAGATTTTTTCTTTTATTCAGGCCCATATCCACTACTAAAACTAGTCCCATACTTCTGACCTTGTCAAGGAGGCTCTGAGATCTAAGAATCAGTACTACTGCAGACTACGTACGTACAACCACCTGACTTGGTGAAGGATCCTGAACTGCTTCATTCATGTGTCTGGACGTTTGAAACCACTGAAGTACAAAGCAGGAGATAAACTAGGGAGGTTTAGGCTTTCACAGCTACCAGAAAATTGCTTTCCAGAAAAATAAATGTGTTTTAAAAGATGATTTCTTGCTCCATGTCATTTCATTAACCAATCATTAGATATTAAAATACAGACACTGCTAGGTGTTTTATCCGTGTACAGAGACAATAAATGATTTATTATACTACATCAGTATCCTTTTGGCACACCCTCCCCCCCAGTCCATATTAAGAAGCAGGCATGAATGTATTTATTAGATATGTTGTCCCTCTTCTCCTTCCTTCCCTTCATCTTTCCCAGTGTTGTCATTACAGACTAGAGTCACAGCTTCCACAAACTGATGCTAGGAGAAGTTGACCTGATTTAAAAAGTGCAGTGTTGAAAATCCAATTGTTGCTGAAGATGCTAGTTGTTACTTTCTGAATGAAGATTACTGTAAGCAAGCTTTGCATATGAGCCACAAGAAACTTCAAGAGGAACTGGGAATAGCATCAAGGATTTGAAAAGTTTCTGGGAAGTACATGTTTTCTGGTAGGAAACCAGAGAGTATTCCCAGAAGTCTCTGAATCAGTATGGAAAAAAATGCATATTTAAGCTTGTATTAGAACTCACATCTTCATAATTCTTTTCCATAATGTAGTTCTAGCTTCAGTCTCGTAGGCATCTAGCAGGAGGGCAAGAGGGCACAGACTCAAGCTCTGCCAGGGGAGGTTTAGGTTGGATATTAGGAAGAGATGTTTTACAGAGAGAGTAGTCAGGCATTGGAATGGGCTGCTGGGGGAGGTGGTGGATTCACCATCCCTGGAGGTTTTCAAGATGAGACTGGATGTGGCACTTAGTGTCATGGTCTAGTAACGACGGTAGGGTTGGACTCGATGATCCTCGAGGTCTCTTCCAACCGGTTGATTCTATGATTCTAGGATTCTATGACATAAAAGTCAGCAAGAATAATTTTTCTGTACTGTGGCCCAACTATACTTAGAGAAAAAGTTCCTTCTATATTCACAAGGTTACAACAATAACCATGAAGTGATCTTCAGACTAGATGGAGATAGTATTGGCACAGATAAAACAAGATTTATAGTAAGAAGAAAAATGGTAAGGTTCATATCATGACCTGCTTTTGCAAATAGAAATAGAGGAGAACAATAACTTAAGAAAATTGATATAAATGTGAAGTTTTAGCATCTGTAGATAAATGGCAGCAAATATAGAGAAAGCTAGGAAAGGCTGGTGGAAAAATATGCAAGATAGAACAGAGAGCTAGCTCAAGTAGTTCAGGCAAAGAAAGTTTTTCATGGACAACAGAGGAAAGACCAGCATATTATTGTAGGCAATGTGTTAAAAGAGGATGTGAATGAGGAAATAACATAGGATAGGAAGTAAAGAGAAAAACAGAAAGCAAGAAATAGTTAAATATATGTTGCACAGACAGTTAATATGCAGAAATCTGGAAGACATGGGGGATGTCCTGAGCCACTCCTGACCTATTGAAAATTTGAGTTATGAACTAAGGAGGAGCTACTCTTTTTGTCTGACTTGCTCACTTCCAGAGGTCACCACATATTTTTCAACTGTGTCTTAAAGCCCAGCTAGTGATTACATTGTCTAGTTTCTCACAATTTCTTTGTGTTTGCTCCTCCAAAATTTTTGTTTCTGTTACCTTTATAAATCTTCTTTCTGTGCCATGTTCCAGAGGCCATAGGAGGTTAAATTAGATGCAGAAGGTGAATGAAAGCCAATACAGAGATTTTAAGATAAACAATCCTATAAATGTGTAGCAACACTTATCTGTTTTAAAAGTCAGCCTCTTGTTGTTCATGTTTGTATTAATTTGCAAACAGTAGGCTGAAATTTGGAACTCATAGGTTTTCAGTTGCACTGGAGCACTCTGTGTTTTAGTTGAGAAACACTTACCCAGACTGACAGTGTCTTCTTAGCTGCAGGTCAAGAAATTAGTGCAGATGGAGATGCAAATGAGAACCACAGCTACTTTAGCCTATAGACTGACTTCAAGTGTTAGGCTTCAAATAGTGTTTCAGGAGCTATATTTAATGTGACTAGACCAACCGTAGGACCTAAAATTCTCAAAAGCATGACATTTCATGTGTACTTAAGTACCATTTTGCACATTTCCATAAATGTTACAGAACCTCTGTTATTTTATTTTATCTTGGATAATATTTTCAACAAAGAAAAAAATACCACCTCAGTTATTACTTTCCTTTCATGTTAGACAAAATTTGACAAAAAGTACACATCTAAGTAGCACAATTTCTAGCAAGAGACAAAAATGAGTTCTAGCAGCTTTTGTGTTGGACTCACGGTCATGCCGGAATACCAGTGGAAGTCTGGAATATATTTATTAACTCTTACAAAACACATTTTTCTTTTGCAGCGAGATTCAGCATTATAAATTTATCCCCAAAGCAACTGTTTTACACTATTATAAAGAGAGAGGAGATGGGAAGAGGGGCAGTGAGGAGTCAAGAGCAGGGTAGTGAGAACTAGAACAGCTCTGGCATGGCTTTACTTATAGAGCACTGCATGGGGACATGATTTGGCAATAAGATGGCAGGTGCAAGATGGAACTAACTTACATGTTTTAGAAGATCTTAGCCAGCTAAGGGGTAAAGGCGATGCCCACTTTCCTTTCCCAGTGTTAAGGAAACTTCCCAGTCTGACCATTCATGATACACTCTTGCAGCCACACTCACAATACCAGAGGCTTCAGCTGCTGGGACTGAAGCCCATACACAGTGGGTGGCTTCAGTGAGCCAACGGGTGCCCTGCTTGACTCTCTACACACTCCACTCTCATGTAGGTTTCATTACCAGTTCAACCTCAGGTTTATCATACAGAATCTCTGATGCCTAGTTCTATAAAAGAGCTCATTCATGGTGCAGTGACACAGCAATGATCTGATCGGGGTCCTCCAAGGACCCCCAACAAAGGAACCCCTGGGACTTCTATGTCCACACAGTTTACCTGCATGTAAGCCTTGTTCTTTCTCCCAAGTCTTCTGCTGTCCCTCTCTCCTTTTCTATCCACATCACTGGCAAGTCTCTCTGTGCTGGTACATCCCTTGCATCACCTGTCTTGGTGCCCTTTGTTATCCCAAAGGTTGACAGTTCATGATCTCTTGTCTTGGGCTCCCACCCAGAGCTCAATCTGCATGTCAATCTGCATCCCAAACAGTAGCTTCCAAGCCAAGCCACCTCTACCAGATGTATTCCTTAACACAAGCCCCAACATGAAGCAACACCTGAACACAAGCTCAAACCTTTAGTAGGTAACTCTTCGAGCTTCCACCATATGAAGAGATTTATTTATTTCAGTGTCTTCCTTTCTTCTCTTATTACACCTGGCAATGAGACAAATGAGCCTGGTCCAAACCTTCAAATAGTTCCCTTCATAACCATTTGGATTAAGTAGCTGTCATTAAGTCTGGTATTTTTAGGATAACTATAAGCAGAATCTGAACTTCAAAAGAAGCAGAACTCTGAGGAGAAAGAAAGAAAGGATCACTATGAAACGAGTCCTCTTTCCTCTTGTGCTTCTTTTCTGACACTGGTAAGAGATTACACAGAAGTGAGTTGTTGAATAAATAATGAATTAATGCATATATCTGGAACTGGCATTTGAAATAAAAGCACAGAAAAATAATATTTCAGCATCAAACCTGGATTAAAATGTTTCTAAAGGAAAATATGATTTTGTTAACTTGTAATTAGGCAGTATGTGTACAGAAAAATGGAAAAAAGAATTTTTAAGGGACGGAGAGGGGATGAGACAGGTTTTGCACAGAAGGAAAAACATTTATGTAGGGGGTACCTTTAAGCCACATTCTATTTTATTGTAGTGTCCTATGTAGTACATATTCCATTTGACTTGGAATTACTGTATAATATGAATCCTTATATTCTACATTGCTTTTTATATTCATAGATATCAAAGCAAGTTATAGAAAAAGTAATATTCAGATTTCATGGCTGAAAAGTGCTGATGGTGCAGTAATTTGCTCAAAGTTTGTAGATTCTTGACAAATTCAAATTAATGTCTCACATACTAGAATGTTCTGCTTCTCCCTGGGATTTGTACACAAAAGGAACTTCTTAAATGACTGGATCTTTCTCTTCTTATTATGATTATATTTTCAGCATTGTAGTACATGATCAGATTTACATTACTTAGAAATACAGCAATCCTCCAGAAGATAAATTTGAGACAATAGTTCCATTTGTAGCCCAGGACACAGATTATTTACTTATTAAAGCATCCAATATGGAAAATCGATGATAAAACTGGAACAATTTTTTATTCCCTCCTCCACCTTCAGTTCTCTGAAGTTCCTTCTCTACCACCAACCAGCTGTTTTCTGAGATATGTCTGTTTTTTTCTTGGGTTCTAATTTTTTCAATACTGAGCAACACTAGATAAAAGTACCTTGAACAGGACTGCATCACAATTAGAAGCATTTTGGCAATTGCAATGTCATTATACCTGTGTGTATGTTAAACAACAACATGATCATCACAGCACATCCTAGATTAATTCATCTTGAGCATTTCAGAGCCCTCAGACTTAATCTCTTCACTTATTGAAATAATGTAAAGCATATTACGATGGCAGCAGTGCAGGTCATATGTCAAGATGATAAATAGCTCAGAAACATAGACAGAACAATTATCAGCTCATATATATTTTTACCTTTATGGTTTTATCTATATAGAACTTTAGAAATAAAATAAGTAAAAAAATCTGAGACATATTCAACAGGGTCACAAAATTGTCCAAACAATAAAAACCAAGTAAAGAAAAGAGACAAAGCATAGTTATTACTGCAAAAATATTAATATTCATTAAAATTCTATTGTGCTCGTTTACCCCAGTAGTGGTTATGGCCATTGTTCAAAGATTTTAAATAATAATATCCATCAATATTAACTCTGAACTCAACTTTGGAGTGCACTTATCAGAGCTGGGAAGGAGATTATGCAAAGAAACACTAGATTAAACACCCTCAAACATATTCTGCTAACACTTACAGAGAAGGATGTTGTATGCAAGAAATCCATACAACTCTGTCCACAGACTTTGATAACATCTATGAAGCAGGATGATTCAGATACATCTAGCATAGAAAATCCATGTTAATTATGCTTATATTATGGAAACTTTAGAATGGTTCAAGATTAAACTTTTGTCAGTAAATATGGGCCAAACTATTAGGGTTAACAAGTCTTGCATATCTTCAGGAAATCATAGACATCAAAAAATCAAACATAGCCACTTTTTAGAATGTGAAGTTCTCAAAGTAAAAAGAAAAAGAAAAAAAAAAAAGTGCATCAATTACATGGTCACAGGATCAAGAAATTATGGGATAAAAATATTTATGCTATTTATGT
The DNA here is from genome assembly GCF_000695815.1 of Acanthisitta chloris. Taxonomy (NCBI): domain Eukaryota; kingdom Metazoa; phylum Chordata; class Aves; order Passeriformes; family Acanthisittidae; genus Acanthisitta; species Acanthisitta chloris. The sequence continues at coordinate 21,652 of NW_008684607.1, read as the reverse complement.
AAGATTTTCCAAGGTTTGCAAACCATGAAGGAACTATCTTGCTGATTATGTAATGTAATCACACTGTGGACTGAAATAGAGGAAACAGTTGCATTTATTAAGGTTCTTTGATATCAGTCAGAACACACTGCATTTTCTAAATGTATGGCCAAAAAATTCTTCTATTAGTTTAGCAAAAAAAAAAGTGATAGTGTATATGTGACATGTCTGCAGAAGTGGATATATTGACCTCCATAGAGGGCTATTTATCATGTACAGAGTTTTAATATTGGTCTTTTGTCAATAAGGTAAAAAAGAATTTTGGAGTGTTAATTTTCACCAGGAGATTTAGAGACTTTTTCTAACTTTTTACAGTCTGAGATCTGAAATTTGACTTCCAGAGCTACCTATGAATTATTCATGCATTAAGCAGACTTGACTTTTTGTCAACAGATCAAGAGTTCTTTAATTAATTTTCCATAATAGGCAGGTTTAACAGTGAATGTTGGAAAAATGTTTAGGAAGAAAGTTTGGCTTCTTTTTGCCTCTAACAGACTAGCTTCCATAACTTCAATTCTTTTGAGCTCAGTGGTGTTATTTCACCTAAATTATGGTGTAAAGCAAGGATTCTTCCTTGTCTGGAGATCAGTTGACAGATACTGATAAGTTCATAATAAATCAAAATCTTTATTTCCTTAGAAATGCCATACCTAAAATCTCATAGACATATTCCAATTACCAACCTAATCCAAAGGGGTGCTTCATCTGTTGCATACTGGCTTTAAACCATTTCAACTATGAAAGCTGTAGCGTATATAATATATATAAAATTGAAGAACTTCATCCAAAAGATTGAGGTAAAAATATAAGCATTTTCTCCAGGTTCTTCGAAATACATTATCATGAAAATGCAAAGCCAGGCACAGGAGAACTTCATCTAATGTGAAGATCAGACATACAGAAGATATCCAGTTGACAGGAAACTACTCACCTTCTCCTATTTCTGCTCTTTCTGCTTGGTATTCTCCTTCTCCTTTTTCTTTTGTATTAATTCAGATTTGATTTCTGATTAAGATTCTGGATTTCCAGGCAGCTGGTAATCTGATGTCATCCAGTACATGAAAGACCATTATTAGATCTGATATTTTCTCCATCATTTCTGAATGCTACCAGAGCTTGTCATCCGTCTTTTTTGAATGGTGTTTGTAAAGTCTTGCCGCATGAATGAAAATTGACATTTTGAGATAAAACAGTGTGCTTTTTGAGGTTTAGTTAACAATCCACTTAAAGTCAGTGTAGGAATTGACAGGACTTAGAAACACTATAAAACATTGTTATCTGGTATTACTTTCCCCAGCATCACAATCAAGGGTTTGCTGCTAACACACTTTTGGCAGTTACAGGATAAAAAAAAGACACAAAGTTTTTAGTACATTTCTCTATACTGATCTCAACAATATAAAACTATCCTTATGCCCCTCTGCCAATTTGCTTTATGAACAGAAACCAAAATTTATATATGTATCTCTTTACTCCAATGACTCATAAAATGATTGAGTTTTCATATTGAATAATCTTTCAGATGAGCATAACATGTAGCAATTAAGACCCTTTTAGGATTAGTTGTTCATTTGCTCTATTGACTGGCTCTTAGTCTGTTAAAAGTCAAATGAAAAAGCAAGGCAAACTTCAACAGAGCTTAGATTTCCTCCAATACTTCTCTCTCTCAATTCATTAGTAACTTTATTTTTAGTCATTATCAGATCTTAATATCATTTTGGGAGCATAACACTTAACATAATAAATGCTAAAGCTGTCTTTTTTTTATCATAGAATCATAGAATTGTTTGGCTTGGAGGTGATCTTAAAGGTCTTCTGGTTCCAAACTTCCTGCCATGGGCAACTGGACTATGTTGTTCAGAGCCCCATCCAACCAGGCCTTGAACACTTTCAGGGGTGGTGCATCCACAGCTTCCCTGTGCAAATTATTCCACTGCCTCATCATCCTCACAATAAGGAATTTCTGCCTAGTATTTAACCTAAACCTACCCTCTTTCAGTTTGAATTCACTAGCCCTTGTGCTATCACTACATGCTCTTGTGAAAAGTCCCTCTTCATACTTCTTGACCCTTCAGGTCATCTATATCATAGGATCACAGAATTGGTCAGGTTGGAAGGGACCACAGTGGCTCATCTGGTCCAATCTCTCTGCTTAAGCAGGGTTGTCCTGGAGCATATTTCACAGGATTGCATCCAGATCATTCTTGTATATCTCCAGTGAGGGAGAATCAGCGTCCTTTCTGGACAATCTGCTCCAGTGTACAATCACTTGCACAGTAAAAATCTTCCTTGTATTCAGGTAGAATTTCCTCTGCATCAGTTTCTGCCCTTTTCTTCTTGTCTTATTGACTGGCAATACTGAGAAAACCTGGTTCCATCATAGTCCCATGCTCCAGTAACCACAGTAGGGTTAGATGATGATCTTTGAGATATTTTCCAACCTGGCTGATTCTGTGGTTCCATGATCTTCTTGGCACCCTCCCACTTTAGATACTTGCAGGCATTCATGAGGTCCCCTCTCAGTCATCTCTTTTCAAGGCTGAATGAGCCCAACTCCCTCAGCCTTTCCTCATAAGAGAGATGCTCCAGCCCCTTAATCATCTCTGTTGTCCTCTGCTGGACTGACTCCAGGGGGGTTTCTGATCACCAGGACTGCCGAGCAGCAGCCCAGAGCCCCATCTGGACCCAGAAGGAGCCAGGAGAAGGGAGGGTTAAATGATTCTAGGGAGAATAAGTGACCAGGAGTGAGGCAAACAGATTGGGAAAACAGAGTGAGTGCATCAGTCAAGGTAGGTGTGGAGGGAAAACATGGATGTGCATCAGTCAGAGCGGGCATGGAAGGTGGCACAGCAGTTCGCACAGGCAGGGTGAGCAGGAAGGATGCTGTAGTGCTGCAGCACAGGCAGTTAGCTCAGTTACTGGTGTTTATACTCACTGAGAGTGTTCAAATATGGTGTCTGCTTGGCAGGGAACCAAGTCATCTAAGGCCGCAAAACAGATGTGATGACCCAGAGAGAGCTACCCCCAAAAACATGCAAAACCCCCATGTAACAGTCCAGAATTCATGCTGTAGGAATGCTTAAATGTCTTGGTGGATTGTAGCAGTGATGACAGTTGTATTAGATATGACCAGGTGGATAATCTGCTCAGCTTGATAGTAGAGTTGCAAGATGAACTAGAAAGCCTGAGAAGCATAAGAGAATCAGAGAGTGAGATAGACTGGTTAGGACCATGCTCCGGCCTCCTAAGACAGGAACAGCCACCAGAAACAATTTGAAATCAAGGGGATTACTATGCATCCCCCAGCAAGGACTAGGTGCCAGTTGTGAATCAGGAAGCAAATGGAAGGTAGCCCATACTTGGAGAGACAGGTCAAATCCCCCTTCACCTTCCTCACTCGACCAGGTACCTCTGCACAATAGGTATGAGGCTTTGTATATGAAGGATCAGCCTAAAGATGAGTTGGATGACAGTCCAGTCACACTGTAAGGATCACCACAATCAATAAGCTCAACATACTGTATTACAACCACTTCCGAGAGAAAGAAAATATGGGTTTTAATTGTAGGAGATTCCCTTCTAAAGGAAACATAGGGCCTGATATGTCAACCAGACCCAGTTCACTTGGAGGTCTGCTGACTCCCTGGATCCTAGGTTAAGGATGTCACCAGGAAGCTTCCGAGTCTGGTGAAGTTCACAGACTACTACCCATTACTGATCTTCCATGTAGGGGGCGAGGAAATGGCAACATGTAGTCTAAGGGTGACCAAAAAAGACTTAAGGGCTTTAGGACATTTGGTAAGGGAATGCTGTTTCAACAGAGTTTAGCACATGGCTCCAACTTGTAGTGTTCTGGAAATTTTTAGGCACTCGGAGAATAATCCTGGTTGAAAGCACTTGATTCACCCTGAATTGAAAATAGTAATGTGGACTCAAGAAACCTTGGAGATATAATTCTGGATAAAAGACCCTGTCTGTCAACTACGTAGTAGCCAGTCTTTTTCGTTCTTTATGTTTCATTGCCTAAGGCCATACGGATAGTCAAAATGGTCTGTAAGGACAGTGTATTAAATATTGTGAAGAAATAGTATGAGAGGCCATAGAAGACAGATGTAAGATCAAAGTCTTTGCTGTATAGACACGTTTTTAGAAGTGGTATCTCCAGATATAGTTTCATACCTAAGCATACATAACTACTTCTCACAGAATGTAAATCTCCAGGAAGGAAAATTCTTGTGCATTTGGTAAAAGTTTTTAAGGCTGATATAGCAATATTTTAGGATAGCTGATGAAGAACAGAATGAAGAAGCAAAATAGAAAACAAGTTAGAAATTAGCAAATGATTGCATCTTCTTAGCTAGTCTTTATATGTCCTGAAAGCCCTGTCTCCAATCATTGGTAGCAGAAACACTGTGCCTTTTTTTCCATTGTGAAGTTAAGGCACATACTCACTGCCTGTACCATGGAAATTATGGACTTAGACATGGATCATGTTCATATGCAAAGGAATGTATCTAGGGTTTTTGACCCATAAAACTAGGAGATATGTGGATGTAGGCAATTTGATTCTGCTCTTCTTTGCTTGCAGATATTTGAAGCTCATCTTGAACATATATTTAGGTTTCTAATGTATAACCTCATCTATCAATTTTGCTATTGCTATTCTAAGGAATGTGGCTTTTTCTCATCTGTTTCTGATTTTATTGTGCTGAGATGAAAGCTGAACGGCTAATTCCCTGACTTCCTTTGAATGTTGGCTTGAAAGGTTTTTTTCAGTCTAATTATTTTGTCATTTACCCATATAATTCAGCTTTAAAAAATAAAACTAGCATGTGCTGTACTAGTTACTGCTTTTCTTATTCTGTAAAGCCCTGATGTTTATGAAAGGTGCTGTAAATCAATAACAATATTACTTGGCACTTAACTAGTGTTTGCTATGTTTAATGTGCTTCACAAACATCCATTCCAATTAATTAATGATAATTACCGGGCCAATAAGAGAATGTCAATATTTTGTGTTCAGGTCAGAAGGAAATAAATTTTTCTTACACTAGCAGAAACCACATTTCCAGCAGTAATACCAGCTATGTAAAGCCTGTTCAGGAGAAACCCATGGTCTTTTCATGATATCTCTGTACATTGCACAATGAAAACCTTAAGGTATAACTTGAATGCCATTGTGGTCATGCCGTATGAATGGATCCCTGTATTTTACAACCTGCAATTCGAGTGCTAAAGACACCTGAGAATTATCAAGGACCACTCTGATATGGGCTTCAATATACATTAAAACTATTGCATGATAGCCATAGTTAATTGTTTGTTCTATGTCACATTACCAGATTTTGCAGTCATCTATTTTCCACCATTCCAAATGGTTTTATTTGTACTGCCCTTTTGTCATTTTTCCTCCCACCACCAGGAAAACTTTTCATTACCAGTGGAAATGAAAGACTGTAAATACTACACGGAAGGAAGCATAATACTTTGGTTAATGCACAGGAGTAGGAGGCAAAAGGTCTGGGTACTATTCCCAGTGCCAGTATAAATCTTAGGCAATTTTAACATTTCATTTTCAACTCTTTCTACCTTAGTTTCCTTGCCAGTAAAAGAGGACAACAGCCTTTTGATCCTAAAACCCCTGTTTCAAGGATAAATTCACCAATGGTTTTAAGGCTGATTTTACTCCAGAAACGAATTTCCAGCCTAGATGTGACAACAGAAAATCACGGTGAAGAAAAGCCATTTATATTTGCCAAACAAAAGAGAAGAAAAATCTATTGTGGTGTGATGGTAACACAGGAGATTTATCTGAGTAAAGTGCACAACATTATGGTATAAATTGTAGGTGGAAATTGTTAATTTTCAGAAGATTTGAGTACAGAAAACTTTACAGAAATATTATTGCCTAATCAAGAGCATTAAACAGCAAAAGTTTCAAGTATTTTGAGCTCTTCAGAAGAGGAGTTATGTGCTGGTTTCAGTATAACTACCAGTGAATTGTGGAAACCCCCAAATTTCTAAACTGAAATTTAGAATTTTCTAAATTTCTGATTTGTTAAATGGACAGTAACAACACTGCAGAAAAAAACCCAAACAAACAAAAAACCAACAAACCCCAGACCAAAAACAAACCACAAAACCAACAGTAAAACCTCTGAGGCATCCATGCTATGCTTACGTTCCTTGTCTACTCAAGAGGCTCTTTTTTATTTACTGGAGGTGCTGAGGTTTGGTTTGGTTTGAGGTTGGGGTTTTTTTATTACTGTTGGCATTCACCTCCTATTTTTTTTTTGAGGAAAAATCTATTATATTTAGATACAGATCTTTCCATACACTTTTATTCAGAATCCTAAAAGTAAGTGCCTTAAAGAGCTGTTAAGTGAGGTGCTATTCAGAAAATTCCTGCATTAACCCTGCATGACTGCCTCCATTTCCAGAAAACAAGACAAAAACTAGGCACTCTGGGCACTGACTAACCAGCTCTTTTGCAGATTATGTTTTAAATTACTTTTCAATGCCTAAGGGTCAGGGCACGTTGAAAATAAATCTTCAGAAAACAGCTGGCTCCAAGTTTAACATTGTAATAGCTCTAAGCAGTGCATGCCTGTTTTGAATGCACACTTACAGCACATTCCAGGCTAAGTTCATTTCAGTCCTGCACTACATGCCCATTTTAAATATGTCCAGCATGTCAATTCACTAGCTCGCAGGCTTGCTGTGAGTAGTGATAGTGATTAATGCTGTCAAAGGACCCCTGATCCCACCAAGTCTAGCCAAACAGATGACAGATCTACAACTAGCCCTGAAGGAAGGAATCTGAAAGCACCACATTTTGTATGTGCGTGACTGTTTTCAGAGTGTCCCACCAGCTGAGATAGACAGTATATAGCAAACAATTTGTACAACTTGATCCCTGCTTCAGAAAAGCTTTCCTACTCCAAAGGAGGCAATGATCACAACAGAAAGCAAATCCTGAATATAAAATATTATCACTGTAAATTCCAGAGAGAGACATTATTAAAATTTCCAGCTCTAGAATTGTAGCTATTAATCACTCCCAAATTAACCTTATGCCAACCAAATTATTATGAGTTCCCCTGCAAATTAAATAGTTATTAGTTCCACACTCTTGATAGAGACATCAGTGTTCTGAAAAAAAGAAGATATCAAAAAACCACTGGTCTCAATTTACAAAGGAGTTTGAGGGGGGAAAAAAAAGGAAACGATTTTCTTTTACTTGATTACAAAAGCAAAGCCACTTCACAGTATAGTCTCACAGTAATTGTAGCCATATATCATAACATGTCATAACTCTAGGACAAAGCTAAGCTGCCTTTCATCTGCAAACGGCTATGAATGTAGGCAGAGGAAGCTCAGTGGTGAGGTCATGGAATCTTTTCTCATATTCCACTAGAGAGCAGTATTCTTTTGTACAAAGCAGGTAGGTGTTCCTCTGCAAGGCAAGCTGTGGGGAATCTCTCTCGCTGAAAGAAGCTTCTGTGGTCATTTATAAGAGCATCTGTGATCATTGTGTAGCATCAGATGTTAGAAACTAACAGTAGATGAAACATCCACAGCAATGGTTTCTTATCAGTACTACTTGATGCAAGTAGTTTCTTGTAACGGGTTTTTTTTGGTTTGTTTTTGTGGATTGTATTTTAAAAGAAAAAGTAGTAAAAGGTGCAAATAAGTATCTAATGGTCTCAGTTTTTCACAAGGATGAACTCCTGCATACCTACAAAGTAAGACTTTAACCATCTGTGTAATAAAATATTTGCAAAAATATAAAAATTATAATGGTTACAATACAGAAAAAAACCACCATATTTAGCTATACCAGATTTAATAGTAAGTAAATGTGAGGGTAAACTATTTGGGGGCAGTAGCTGGGAATGAAAATTCCTGAAGACACAAAAATTTAAAGAGGCATTTTAATGCTGCACTAAAAATATAGCCCTACAGACAATTTGTGAATACCTACTTTACTTTGAAATAGAAGACAGAGGAAGAAGTCTCTGATGTGAAAACACAGAATTTATAAATGCTTATGTTATATAAATGTCTTTCTAACCTTATGTCCTGATCACATGTAAACAGAAATCAGGAAACAAATACTTTTTGACTGCCTTAGTTGCTTGTAAAGCATAAAACTCCTGGGTAATCCATTTACTTTTCCCCTGAGAAGGAAATGAATGTGTCTGTCAGGCAGCTGAGTTCAATTCTGTTTTCAGAGTAAAGATTTGTTTCTGGTGTCAATCAACAGCTGAAGCATTTCTCCCCATTTGGGGGTCACAGAACCATTTTTATCCAATTATGCTTAGGGGTTCCCCCTACCTCCTACATGCCATTACCAGTTTTGTTTTTACTTGATCTTGAACTCCAGTCATAGGCAACAAACACCATGTGCTGTGGGTAGGTAGGGAGGGAAAAAGCTGATATGATATGACAGCAAAAGGAAATCTATTTTGGAGCAAAGGTAACACTAAACGGTGCATGTTTTGTATGTTTTAATGTAAGCAGCACTGTATTTTTCTCACTCCAGCTTGGGGTATTCACTGTTGTGCTCTGTGATTTGGTAGTGGTTGTAGAGGATAATAAACTAGATTTCTTTCCACAAAAATCCCAAGGTCCCACACTGAAAACAAATTAACACAACACTGAAGGAGTAAGTGAAAGATCAGTCCTAAATATATAACAGGTAATTTAGGTACTTGAGCAGAGTCAGATGTATTGGGGAAGTAAAGACAACACCTCCTCCAGTATCTACCAGCTTAACAGATGGTTATGTCAGGAGTCTTCAGTCCCACAGTCACTTAACAGCCCTTACAAAAACACTTTCCTGAGATGCTTGGTCCCTCCATCATCTCTGTAGTCCCACCAGGTATGAAAATTTCCTATCACCAGATGTGGAGAGCTCTTAGCACGTTTCTCAGCTTCCCATGAATTCCTTCTTCGAAAAAAAGGGCTCTGACTGTGCAAAGAATCCTGGATTCAAAATAAATGGAATTCACAAAGCAGAGGACTAAAACTTGTGTGAGCATTCAGAGTAATGGGTAACAATTAAAAATGTACATTAATGGGACACAGGTCCCTATGCAAACATGGGAATAACACTGGAAAAATAACCATCAAGATAAATATATGTATAAAATTAAGTTTAGTGATAAATTTTGTCCAGTACTAAGCCTCTATGATTCTAGCATTGTCTTAAGAGTCCTTTATATAAATGCACCAACATAGAGCCACTTATACTGCAGCTTTGCTTTATCTGTGATTCTTTCCGAGGGTAAGTTGGACATCTGATATTCCTCATTGCATATTGTTGAAATTTTACTTTGACCCTTATACAAAGCAAGAATTAACATTATTTTCTTCTAACTATTTCTAATATTACACTACTTTGCTAGCCCGTGCAAGCCAAGGATTTAGAGTAAAAGAGATGGGATGGAAAGTGTCTGTCTAAATATGAACAATATATTGCCATTGTTTTAAAGGCAAGTGAAAATATTTCCTTTTCCATTAGGGCTTCCAGAGTCCACCTCTATTGTAGAAGTTTCTGACTTGCAGTATCTCAAGACAGAAGGATTGTAGGTGTCTTATAGAAGTAAAGATGTTGGGTTTTCCCATTAAAAATATGAGAGTCCGATTTATCCCATTAATGGTGATCAATCATTGGTAATTTGGTAAAACTATTGGTCATTTTACAAGAACCTTGTGCTGCTTCAGCCAAGAGCCTGATGTCTGGGCCTTTGCATGCATGATGCAAGCCTGAAAACTTCGTGGTCTGTGCTGATCAAGAGCAGATCTTTGTTTGCCATTTTTGTAGATCAAATTTTAACCAAAACCAAAAGACTAACAAATAATTTTTCACTAGTGCTAGCACCTAGACTCAAGAAGCAGGGAAGACATAAGACTACAATAAAAAGTGAGACTTTTCTATCAAGTTTAGTAAAATTGAGGCTTTTCTATCAAGTTTAGTAAGATCTCTTGCTTAACAAACTAATTTGACTGTATCATCATGTGAGTTTGCTGTTCTAC
>NW_008684607.1:8543-11546 GCF_000695815.1 Acanthisitta chloris | reverse complement strand
AAGAATGTTTGGAGCACAGAATAAGCATAGGTCTCTCAGTAATGTAGGTTATTTCATAGGATTTTCTATAGGGTTCTGCCTCATGTTTTGTTTCGTAGGATTATTTTTTGTGCTTAAGAAAATCTATTGCTCTCCATCGGTAGTGATACCCTAAAATTGGCATTAAAATTATATTTTTAAAATTATATGTTTATATTCCTTATCCCATAAAGTAAATGCTGTGTAAATATCTGGAAAACATTTGAAGATGTATGAAAACATAATAATACTTCATGTCATATATAAAATTCATACATAATGAACTTCCAGAAGTTCATACATTCTATTTCAGCATTAAAATAAGAATTTAAAAAGTTCCACAATCTCATTTAAAATCACTCATGTATTTTAAAGCAGACATATATTTAACCATCCTACTTTTCTACTCCTGCAATTGACTTTTGTCAATAAGCATACTGACTCTACAAAGAAATGAAAAGTTCTGGTGACCAACAGGAAAACATGTAACATCAGAATGAGACACAGAGATGCTATGCAAGGTCCAAAATGCTCCAGATATCTCTACTAGGAGATTTTGTCTTTAATATAACTCAAATCAATGACAGTTAGTATTAGAAGGAGCAAGAAAAACTATAGAGTAAGGGCTTTAGAAGGGTATAAATATAAACATCAAAGGGGCAAACGCTTCTTACCGATAAAATGCCATTCGAGATGCAATAGAATGTGAATGAATGGGTCACATTCTGGCAGGCAATGATGTCCTGAATAAGACTGGGTTGAATTGAAACGCTTGGTCAGCTGAGAGGGGAAGCTGCAGATGGAAGTCATGCTGAGCAGGCAGCAGAGCACACCAAAGATCTACGGTGTCAAGAGAAATAAGGGGTTGTTAGTGGGACCCTTTATCAATCTGTTTAGATGGTACCAGATCAACTGGAAATATGCAGTACTGAACAGGAATCCATGTGGGTTTTTTAATTCCCTGTTTACTGCTTATCTTTATAGAATGAGAACTTCAGGTGATGGACTATATGGGAATACCATCTTCTGTTCACATAGATGATCCTGCTCTGGTAGAGTTTATTCAACTCCAAAGTTATATTAAACATAAGTCAGTAATAAGGTAACAGAAGATGTTTTTTCCATTGCACTTGTCAAAAGAAGGTATTCAATCAAGATGTTGAATCATTTGTCTCATGAGGCAACATAGATTTTATCCTGTGCAGGTGTATCTCTCATTCTCATTTGTTTTCAAAGGAGAAATCCAGCTTCTGTTTGCTGTTTTTTTAATTGGTTCATGTGTGTTTGTATCTGTCAAGAAGACACAGAAAGCAAAAATAGCAACAAGTAATGTGATGAAGAATAAAAAGTCACTGAACAGAAATATCAAGATTACCTTGTCTGGTAAGTAGTAAGCCTTAGAACTTTCAAGCTGAGTAAGGCAAAAAAAGCATCATTCTTATTGCCTCTAGAAAATTAAACATAAATTTAAAATAGATGAAAGATCAATTAGCAGTGAATTTGTCTTTTTTTCTGCTGATGGTGAGAGGGTCAAGATCACAAAGAACTCATAAAAAACAATGAGAAAGGAAGGGTGATTGCCACTCTGACATCAAATATTTAACAATTTATCAGTCAAATGATTCCTATATTTTTCAGAATTTAGATTAAAGTTCCTGGTTCCAGGATCTTCATGCCAGACTTCTCAATGAAGTATAATACTGTTGCATAATATCCTGATCAGCTGCAGCAGCTAAAGGGCAGCATGCTGACTACAATTCATTCAAGGGTGGCTAACTTCAGAAATCAGGCCCATGAGCTTGATTTAGATTTTATAGGATCATCACTTTTGTGATCCACTTTTAAACACAATTACACAAATGAAGTGACCAGGTCTGTTTTCCCTATTAAATATTTTCTTAAAGTTTATTTAAGCAAGGCAGCAAAATTAATTTGGAACATGCAAAATTCTTGTGCAAGAGAAAAACTTATATTGGACAGATAAAAGTAGTAGCAACAGACAAAATAGATTTCTCGGTAAAAAAGATTTGTCAAGAAATGTGTAAACAAATGTGAACTTTTATATCTGACTAAAATTTTCTTTGTTTTTAACTGCATGATTAAAATTGAACCACTTATCAGAGCTCATAAATTTGTGTGAGGACTGTTACTCTGTTTTGCTCTGATTTGCTAATTGACTCTTGAAACTGCATACTTGTATACTGTTCACTTTCAGTATGGGAAAAGTGTGACCAATATTTTTAGCTCTGTGTTCATTGTGCATGATCTAATACTGAACTTTTAGTAAGCCACCTATAAGGAAAACAAGTGAATACAAGTCTTGGCTTGGGTCAAGAAGAAAACTCAGGAATATTTGTACAGTGGATATTCTCAAATGAAACATTATGCTTCTGTGTGATAAATACACTTTAAGAACAATCTGTTTATCAATCTCCAGTTCATCGATCCCTCTTCTTTATTTCTGCACTAGAGTTCACCCTACCCTCTCCTATGTAAGTTTGTGGAATCACGTGTACTGCAGAAAAACAGAACAATTATATTAATTAAAGATGTAAATTAATAAAAATTGGGAAGAGAGGATTAAAATTTTACTTAACTAACCTTGGTTATATATATTCTCACCACCCAAAAAAATTATATTTATGTATTTAAGAAGCCAATGAAGGTGTAAGAGGGGAAAGCTGGGGTGAGAAAACAACTTTAATAGGATTTGGTAGTTGGGGGCAGGAGAGTGTGGAAAGGGGGAAAGCAAGCCTCCTCAAAATGGCCCAAAATCACATGATGACAATAATTACATGAACTCTGCCTTTGTCCCTCTTCTTTTCTCCTCCTCTTATATTGCATTTTCATGAGACAACTCAAAAATCAATTTGAAAAGATTCATTTCTGGAAGAGGAGTGTAAGACAGATTGGAAATGCATTATAATTTTAAGACAGATAGAAATATAGAATCATGGAATCCATAGAATCACAGAATTAACTGGA
>NW_008684607.1:0-8397 GCF_000695815.1 Acanthisitta chloris | reverse complement strand
CTCGCTGGAAAAAATCTCTTCCTAATATCCAACCTAAACCTCCCCTGGCAGAGCTTGAGTCTGTGCCCTCCTGTCCTACTGTTAGTTGCCTGGGAGAAGAGACCAACAACCCCCACCTGACTACAACCGCCTTTCAGGTAGCGGTAGAGCGTGGTAAGGTCTCTCCTGAGCCTCATCTTCTCCAGGCTAAATCAGCTGGCTAAACCAGCTCCTCCAGGCTAAACCAGCTCCCATAGCCTCTCCTCATAGCATTTGTACTGGAGTCTCTTCACCAGCCTCATTGCTCTTCTCTGGACCCACTCCAGCACTTCAATATCCTTCCTGAAATGAGGGGCCAAGAACTGTGCAGAGTACTCAAGGTGTGACCTGACCAGTGCCGAGTACAGGGGTAGAATCACCTCCCTGGTCCTGTTGATCATGCTGTTCCTGATCCAGGCCAGGATGCCACCGGCCTTCTTGGCCACCTGAGCACACTGTTGGCTCATGTTCAGCTTTCTATCTATCCACACTCCCAGGTCCCTTTCTGCCTGGCTGCTCTCCAGCCACTCTGTCCCCAGCCTGTAGCACTGCATGGGATTGTCATGGCCAAAGTGCAGGACCAGCACTTGGCCTTGTTAAACCTCATCCCATTGGAATCAGCCCATCTCTCCAGCCTATACCTGTAGGTATGCAACTGTCACATGAATGTCAAGAAAGAGCTTGATATAGTCATAAAGAAGACTCTACTCATATATACAGATGCTCTATAAATCTATGTATCAAATTTAGCAAGCAAAGGCTGGACATTTTTAGGAAAAGTATTTTATCTAATAGCTACTTTACTTTGAATTTTTTGTTTTTGCATGAATAAATTCTCTTTGGGGGATTATTCACATTTCTCCTGTGATAATACAGGCATAATCTAGGAATTGTATCTTTGTTAGAAGTCGTAACATGGTCTCCTTCTGACCTTGAGGTGAACACTCTGTAAATCATAGGTTCACATATAATGTGATGGGTTCTTGACTGTTAACACTTAAGAGCAAGATTTTGAGGTTATAAATGATAGCTTCATGAAAACAATAGTAGCCAAGACAAAAAGAAAATAGCATCCCCTCCAAAAAACCCCACTCATACCCCAAAAAATAAACAATAAACGACCAAAACCAACTAAACAAACGAACAAAAAGAAGCAAAAAAATTACTAGGAAAACAACAGTGAAAAACAATCAGAAAACATCACTAAGCAGTCCTGCAAGTTTCCACTTCATTTTGAATCTTTTGCACAATTATGGTCATTTTCAAATGCACTTGCTACCTCATGTTTAAGAGGTTCGTCTGGCTGGGGATGAAAGAAGTATCTTAGGTGAAAGAAACATTTAAACCAGCCCTAGTCAAACTCTACCCTACACAGATTGTCATGGTCATAGCTCAAGTCCAGTCTTTGTCTTGAAGGAGTAAGTTTGGTCTTACCTTCTTAACAAAAGGCATTGCCTACAAAGTAGAGATGTTGACCAAAATAAGGAATGTATGGGATAAACAACAAGAAGGATACATTGCAGAAGCATCTCAGATGGAAACATACTACAAATAAAGCTGAGAGTAAAGCAGCAAAAATATGGTTAGAGTTTGCAAGTGTACCGCAAACTGCTAAGAAGCCTTTTTCTGTGATGGGTCTATAGCGTGATATATGTAGAGAACCATGCAAATAAAATACATTGTTGGTTTTTTTTTTTATATAGGTTAGAGCAAATTTTATTCTATTCTAGTCTAGTCTATTCTATTCCATTTTCTTATTCTTTATACTATTTTCCTAGTTTAGTTTGTTTAGCTGCCCAGAAGCATCTTCTGTATTTTTGAGAGCCAGAGATTGAGCTCTATTGTGAGAGTTGAATAAAAACTAGGTGGTACTTATTTAAAAAACAGCACATCTTAGCTTCTAGTGTTCAGTGAATATTGATGATGGAGGAGCACAATTCAAAAGGGTAAAGTTTCATTAGTGTTTTAAAATTTGTCCATGGGAATGTGATCCTCTGGTACAATCATTGCAGAGGCAAAATCAGATAAATGCCACTTTCAGGACAAAATTACTGCTCCAATAGAACAGCTCTGAAAGAAATAAATTTGAAGAGCCTGGAGACTAATTCCATGTAAAACAAATTCTGTAGGGTTTTTATAGTTTTGTTTTGTTTTAAGGAGAAAATAATATTCTTGAAAATACCCTTATACTCTTGCAATTACATTTTTTGCAATTTGGACTTTTGTTATCGACAACAGAAATAGATTCATAAATGTGGAGGCTATACATATTTTTCAAAATACTGATTTCTAAAACCAAAAGTTACTAAACAAAGAGTATTTTCTTGTTCTATATACAAAAGCATACATTCTAAATGCCCAATAGATACATTAGTTACACCTGGAAATTAGTTCTTTTATCTTATTATTCTTCAATATGACTTCAATTTTAACTTTAGAAGGAAAATTGATGGCCTTTTACAGGCCTTGAACTCTTCTTGTGTAAGGGGTTGTCTTTTGTATGAAAAACTGTATTTCTAAAAATAATGATGTAGACGTTGTCATTAATTTAAGAAATGCAGATAGCTTAATCTATAACATATACTTAATTTTACAATTAACTTTGAGAAATAGTTATCGGTGCCTTTTCTTTTTTTTTCATCATCTTTTGTTAATAGTAAACCTACCACTGCCTCAGGCTCTGCTTACTGTTGGAATTCATTGTTGGGCAAATCTAGATGCGGATGAAAAAAAGAATTAAACCCACAATCACTATATTTCCTTCCTGTTGAGTGATGATATCCAACAAGACACAGGGTATAAAAAGGACAAAGTTCTGGGCCTGAATGGTTTATGGGGTAAAGGGAATGGATCAAATAGCACTATGTTTGTTGCAATCTGAAGATGGTTGAACTGCAAGAAACTATTTTATCTCCAGCCCCCCCAAAATTCAGCAAACAGTTACCACTCTATTATAACATGGGATGGATGTGTTTAGCTGTTTGACAGGTCATGTTCTTTGAAGTACTCACAGGGTTTGGTATTGCACCTTTTTAAATTTGTTTTTCAAAGCATACTTATTTATTATAACTAAATAAAACAGTCAATAACCCTAGGAAAACAATGTTTTATTACGGCAAACTAACATTTCCGGATATTGTCCCAAATAATTTTCACTTTTTTTCTTATCAAAACTGATATTATTTTTATATGTAGCTTTCAAAAATATACAAACCAGGTTTGGTTTTGTATATAGGAAAAGTGGTTTTGCCTTTTTTCCCCAATTACTAAGTAGAAAAGTCAGTCGTACTATTTTAGTGAGAAACGCTTGCCTTCCAGGTCCATAGCTGTATCTGATCTCTTTTACTTTATAATGCTGCATAGTTTTCCATTCTAGTGTAGATGACTAAACTGAGTAACCCTGACTAGAAATGAGACACTGACAATGCTCTTTATTTAATTTCCATAGTCCCTTGGTTGTTGAAAATTATGAATCAAAAAATGACATTCTGCTGTATTCTCAGGGAGTTCAAAACAGACTTAACAACTGAAAATACTTTTTGTTTAGTTTTTCTGGAGTATTTTTTGCATCTAATTTGCCATCAGTATTCAGAGACGTATATTCAAACATTAATACATTTATTAATTCAGAAACTGTATTCTGAACTTCCATACATCTGTAGTTTTTATTTATGGTAAACAAATAATCAATTTGATAAATTAACCAACAATCATATCCAAAAATAGAACCAGTTTAAATCAGATTTTTATAAACATGTGTATAATAAAGCTTTACCTTAAAGTAGTTCCAAATTTTAGTAATGACCTCCATTATATTAGGATGGAAAAATTAGTATGTTCATGCCTAATGGTCCAATTTTACTAGTTCCCAGAAAGAGAATGAGAAACATTCGCAGTCCCAGGTGACTGAAGAGGGACTTGGAAGCTGCAATTAGATAGTACAACTTCTCTTCCAATTATATTTCAAAAACATTTCTAGTGACATCAGCTACCATATTTTACAGAGAAACATGACCAATACATGGTCAATAAGCTAGTGATGCATTTCATCTATTCTGAAGATAAGAGCCCTGAAAGAATTTACACTAGCAGATTCTAAGGAATTATCCAAGGAACTCTGTCGTAATGTAGTAAAATTATGCCAAAGAGAAAACATACCTAGAGCAATGCTGTGGGTTAAACAGCTTAGTAGGTAAAGAGAAAGCTGTGAACACAACCAAAGGAAAACAAGAAATTAATTCAGCACTTCCCATGGGCATGCAGGTGTTCAGCCATCTCCAGGAAACCAGGACTCCATCATGCCGAGTGGTGACATGGGAAAACAAATACCATCACTCCAAATGTCCTTCCTTTCTTCCCTCACTTTTTACTTCCAAGGATAATTCCATATGCCGTGGCAAGCCCAATCAACTAGGCATCAGTCCCAGCTGAGTCTCCTCCCAACTTTTTGAGCACCTCCAGCTCACTTACTAGCAGGGTAGCCTGAGGAGCAGAAAAAGTCTTGATGCTGGGCAAGCACTGCTCTACAACAACTGAAACATCCCTGAGTTATGAATGAATACAGAACACAGCACCTTGTGGGCTGCTTTGAGGAAAATCAACTAAATCCCACATAAAACCAGCACAACTCAGTTTCTCAAAGCAGGTTTTGACACTTTTTTAATTCAGTAGCGATATAGGTATATTAATAATTCAGTACTGGTTTGCATATTCACTCAACTTGACAATCTTACTCGCCACCTAAGATACTTAAGACAGACAAGACATAAAATTTCAGTTAT
The DNA here is from genome assembly GCF_000695815.1 of Acanthisitta chloris. NCBI lineage: Eukaryota > Metazoa > Chordata > Aves > Passeriformes > Acanthisittidae > Acanthisitta > Acanthisitta chloris. The sequence goes on along the minus strand of NW_008684607.1, from coordinate 3,598 downwards.
ATCTTATGGACTGTTAGGTTTTGGTGGTTTGAGGGTTTTTTTAATTTTGTGTGTGTTGGGGTTTTTTTTCTATTTTGATAGCTGTGATGATATTTAAACTAAAAAATAAATGCACAATATCAGACAATTTAAACAATTTTCTGTGATTCTTTATAGTTTTCAACACCAGCTTTACCTTGTAAATAATTACTGTTTTATGTGTGTCTGTCAGTTCCAAACACAATGGGAGATCTGCCTAGCTCAGCTAACCTAGGATATACGCAATTAGCTAAGACACAGAGTACTATTTGTGCTGAGTAGCCAATTTACTTCTCCTATTGTGTTAATAATCCTCACATAATTATAAAGTAGTGAGTCATAGTAGTTCTACTTCAATGCATGGAGAATACCAGTAGCCTGCTTAAAGTACTATTACCATAAAGAAAATACCAGAGATTTATTTCCTTGTTTACTACTTTCCCATCCCACACAATAATTGAAAAGGATTCAATTCTTCATTGAAAATAAAATACACAATAGTAATACAGATTTTATTTGTTACCAAGGTAACAAATATTCCCTTTATAATAATTTCAAACATTTTTTCTTTCATGGAATGTTTATTACAGGTTTTAATAAGCATGGCTGTAAATCAGATGCATTTGGCATGATGGCCTCAACATGAACTTTTTAAAGCTAGGGTTCTGTAGTAAAGAGCTACATAACTTGTCCATAGTAATGGAATTGTGTCACAGAACATAGAACACAAACTGCAGGAACATTTTTTCTTTCTTTCATAACCTATGCCTAATCATTACCAGTTGAATTAAATAGTATTCTTTCTACAGAGTGATGTTCTGGTAGGTTCTCGGATTTTTCTGTGAAACTCTTGATATACCTACATATGGAACAAGGCAGACCAGTGGTCCTAATAATCACAGATTTCAAAAACTCTTGCAACCCTGTCTAAAGCAAATGAACACATCAGTGTAATTATTAAAATCTACATCCTCTTTAAAAATAATTTCATTTTAATTGACTATCATTTTCCAACAGAACAAAGTGCTATGGTGCAAACCCTGGAATGTAATTCTAATAAATATTGTCATTTTTTTATTGTCTAGTGATTATAATAACAATTCCAAATACTAAAATAAACCCCACAAAAACCCAAACAAACAAACCCACCATTTTAATATTTTGGCTGTGGAGATCTAGAAATCCAAGCAGATATTCCAAAAGCTTTCAGTAACTTTGTTGGTTGGATGTTTTAGTCAGTCTCTAGCTACAGATGAAGGAGTTGACCCAGCTTACAGTGATTGGCAGGATGATAATATAGTTTTCCCAAGTTTTGAAGTGCCAGAAACTTAGAAATTTTATATTTTTTCTATGTTATATGTAATCTGTGTTTTTTCTGTGGTCAAATTTTATAGCAACTAACTAATTAACTGTTTAGCATGCCAAATATGTGAATATTACTATGTTCTAGTCATGGCCCTTCTTGAGCTGGGAGTTGGATAAGATGACCTCCAGATGTCCCTTCCAACCTTAACAATTCTGTGTGATTCTGTGATTTGGCAGCAGTTTCAAGAAAAACGTATATGTAGACAAAACAAAAGTGAAGGATACTCCGTTGCAAATCCGTGAATATTACTGCAGAACTTCATTAATTTTAATGAGTGACAAAATCATTACATATTAAGTTTAAAATTAAAGTTTTATCAGATACAAAAATAAAAAGTTCTAAGAAATTCCCCATACTTAAGCAACACATCAAAGAGACCTATGGACAGACCCCCATTTCAAAAGAGGCATGATATCCAACAAGACAATGACGCTGTTTGCAGGGATAGCTCCTGATTCAAACTAAGCATTTCAAAGGAATTCGTAGTGGTCAGTCATGGCTTTAAAGCTGTCTAGAGGTAACAACTGAAGATTTCCATTTCAAAAAGAGTATACATCAGGGTCAGGATGGACCTAGGCAGATGGGACAAAAACTAGTTTAAAAGTCAGTGAACAATTTACATAGGGTTAAGAAAAACTGTTAATAGAATCCCATAGCCCTAATCATTTGCAAGCCTGCATTTTCTGATGAAAGAATGATGACCTCCATAGTTTAGTAGATATAGAGTAGCACAATTGAAACAGAATGGTAAAACAGGTGTCAAAAGCCAAATATTCAAATGATAACGCATTTTACATTTGAAATTTTCTATTAGATCATAATAGAACATGAATTCTGTAAATATAAACTTGGACATGCATGGAACACAAGAAGAAGCAAGATCACAAAGGTCTTAGGTAATGTTAGTGTTTCCTAAGACCTGAGAACTTCTGTAATCTAAATATAAATCACTTAATATAGATAATTAAGATGTATTTTCCTCCTTTATAAAAAATGAAAAAAACAGACTGACTGACGCATTTACTCACTCACAGTCACACACAGTTGTTCTCTTCTACCTCAACAACGAAAGGCAAACCTTGCATTATGCAGTGTTTCTAGAGGGAGTTGGGAAATTAAATCCAAGAGCAAGGTCTTCCTTTGCATGCATAATTTCAGCTGCTCTCAGGCTCTCAGCATTGTACTACATGTGGCTAGCCTAAAAGTTTTCATGCTTTTCCTTAAAGTAGATATAGCTGTGTTCAGGCCAATCTCTCTTTTTGTTTAGAGATTTTGTTTTTTCCTCAAGAATTTCTCATCTTTTCTAACTCGGCCAGCATTCAAGAAAAAAAAAAACAACAACAAAATAAAGAAGCTGAGACAGATGTGCTACAACTGAGATGCAAGGCATTAAGTTATTCAGAAGGTACTGCTTTCCTTGATTGTTTTAGTCTGTTCTAAGCTGCACTAGAAAGCATCCCAGGATGTGTCAGCATAGCTGCCATTGTAGCCATTGACAAAACCTTATATTTACCCTCCTAGAAAGTAATTTGATGATCATATCTGGATAAAGAATAAGACCTTGAAACAAGATACTCTACACAGATCATTCTAGGTTGGACTGTTATGTCCCCAGCATGAGAAGGCCATGGTCTCCAAAGATGATACTGTTGTTAAGGGCATGTAGGATAAATAAAATTACCCAACATAAAACCACTTGGGTAAAGAGAGTATGATGCAAAAAAACCCAAAGTTGTTCTGTACATGTGTGTGTACACTTGGGCACAACATATTTAGGGAAAAAAATAAACATAAAAATATTCAAACACCAAAAATAGAAGAGAACAATTTAAGAGAAGATAAATCAGAAAGAGAGCAATAGTTTCCTTTTAAGTCCTACCTTTAAGGAAGCCATGCTGTACCAAATAATTTGAAGATCTGATACAAGGAGATACATGTCAGATAATTCACAGAAAATAGGTTAGTTTTTACTTTCATCTTTAGAGCTAAATGCTTTATCTGACTATACTTGAACATATTGCTTCCAGTCATTAAAAGCCTTGTTTTAAAATGAGGCAAAATACACGGTATGAGAACAACAATACATGACTGGATTCTTCATCTGATTTTTCCTGGAGACATTTGTAAAATAGGTATTACTTCTCTTTATTAATTTATTATTACCCTCTTATTTTTCAAACAAACTTTTCTTTGTAGTGTTTTTTTCTTTTTTTT
>NW_008684606.1:1274-24487 GCF_000695815.1 Acanthisitta chloris | reverse complement strand
GAGTAAGGAGATCTGCTGTACATCCTGTGCTCCAGGATGTACCACAAACAAGCTCTGGACCTATGAAGCACTGAGCATCCATGTGTGTCTGTCCTTTGGACAAATGCTGACACAACTCTCCATTTAAAAATTAAGTCCTAGAAGAAATAAAAAGATAATGACAAACTCCATAGAAGTATTTAATGGGTTAAAGCTGAAGGAGGGTAGATTTAGATTAGCTATTTGGAAGAAATTCTTCCCTGTGAGGTTGGTGAAGCACAGGTTGCCCAGAGAAGCTGTGGATGGCCCATCCCTGGCAGTGTTCAAGGCCAAATTGGACAGGACTTGGAGCAATCTGGGCTAGTAGAAGGTGTCCCCACTCATGGAAGGGGTTGAAACAAGATGATCTTTAAGATGCCTTCAACCCAAACTGTTCCATGATTTTCCATCTCATTCTTCTTCAAGAGTGTTGGGGAAGAGAGGGACATACCATGGGAAACGTGGCAATGACAATGGATTGTGTAGCAGGTAGCCAGTGTGACCTGGATGAGAACAAGAGGGTCATGCACCCACCTAAGCCAGGAGTTCAGAGGCTGAGTACTCCATACCTGCCACAATCAACCTTCTCTATTTGTCTTAAACAAAGTTTATGGATGTTCTGTTGCTATTATGGATGTTTAGGTGCATATAAAGCTGGTTCACTTCCCACTATTTTAGCCACTTAGAAGTCCAGTTTGAGCTTATTCCCTGTAACTCTTTTGTAAGAGAAAAAGTGATAAGCAATTTCAGAGACCAAATCATCACACATACTTTGGCATTTAAAATACAGAATGTCCATTAATAAGAGTATTTAGAAGATTGGGTAATTAGCAGTCTTTATCTTCAGGGAAGTACTATCCCAAGAAAAGCTTGACTTTTACAGTTAACTCTGTAGGACACCAAGGAATTTTAGCTGAAATAAATCTTACACACAGATCTCACATTTTGACAGCAAAGAAGTCAGATGTTGTGTGCCAGACAACCCTTAATTAACTGGCATTGTGTAAGGTCATTCCTAAGACAGCACTCAGAGTATTCTCTTAACACTATATGACAGCTGTAATTGAGAGATGAAGTCATCTCCATCCTAAATAGTTCAAGTTGATTTGAGACAATACATCTGCATTGTGACTGCTGGGTAATGTTCAGTTCTTTAATATCTCTGATTTGTCCCTTTTGGACATTCTCAAAATAGAAGATCTGATCCACCGAAAGGATAAGTGAGACAGTGTGTGGATCACATTCTCACATATAAACATAAAAACCCCCAAACTAAGCAAACAACTCAATTTGCTAAGACCATATTGAACAGTTTGTAAATCACTATTATAAAGAAGAGTAAAATGCTCAAAAATTAGGGCTGCAATTACTTACTAAGCTTTCCCTCCTTTGTGGTGTCACTACCCTAAAACCCTTCTCAGGATGATCTAGACACTGCTGAATATGTTACTCAGAATGCAAAATGTAATTCTCTTTATCAGTCACAAAAGGAAAAGGAACTGAAGAACTCTACTCCTGAACATTCTCACTTGTTGTTTAGAGTCTAACTCAAAACAAAACTGCTATGGTAAAAGTTTTTGAAATAGATACAGGTCTGGAAACAACACCAATAGATGATAATATGTAGAAACAAACCTCCAGTAATCATTTATACAGATGATATAGGGCAATGCACATCATGAAACACTCCATTAAAATTTTCTTTATCTCACAGTACTTTGCAATGTGGCAGTGAACTGTTTCCACACTAAGGAGCTTACTGTCAGGAAAAATGACAGTAATACATGTGGAAGTATTCTGCAATATGGCACCTACCTCTAATGTTTACTGAGTTCCAAGCAAAAAGGAGAGATGGTCCATCCACTATCCGATTGTCAGGGAGCAACAGGAGTGGGAGAACCCTACAAAAGAAGGTGACTCTGGAGCTGAGTGTGACACAGTACCTCGTTGTCTGAGCAAGGAGAGCAAAGCAGATCCAATAAGAGCAGTCATCACCATTCAAGTACCTGGATGGCCAAGGAAATCTGTAGGACTGTGGCAGAAGGAAGATGAGAGCAATTCAGGGTCAGGATCAGCAGGGTACAAGGCTACACAGAAGCTTACTTGTCTGAAGGATGTAAGATGAGGACCTGACCTTAAATGGAGCTCCTACACATCTCCAGGGAGGTTTCTCAAAAACATATATAGTGTTTTCTGGTAACCCCCCAACTGTCTCTTTCCAAAGGGTAAATATCACCTTCCTAGAAAAAGTGCCTTAAGAGAAAGCAAATTGGATGCTGAAGCATATCAGGTTGAATTTATTAGTGGATTGTTACATTGTGTTACAATGAAACCTAAAATTGGTCTTGCTTTCTGACTATATCTCTTAGATAAATCCACCAGACTTGTATCATGCTCATCCTGCACAGTGAGGATTGTAGATCTGCAGATATATAGAACTGCAGAACTGCAGGATTGTCAGCTGATCATGGACCTGGAAGAAATTATCCTCACCCACAGCATTACTTTTCACTTGGAGTCTATCTGGGCTTGCCAGACAGTAACCTGACCTCATTGTGGGGAAAGTATAAACGTGCAGTCATGGATGGGTGAATGCTCAAGCAGCATGTTGCTGTGGTAGGACACTGAAGCAGCTACAACCTAGAAAAAAAACACCACAAAAAAACCCAAGCATCAGAGTGGAGTAAAAGAATTCAAAATCAGAAAAGGAACTTTCCACTGGAATGGAGTGTCAACTGGCAAAAAGAAGCAGTGTTGAATAACAATAAATACAAAAAATTTAGACTGAGATCACTCACTTTTAGGGAAACGCTACACAAGACACATAGGCAGATGTACTGGCGAGGAATTGGTGCAGAATTGAAACAGATCTAAGAAGTTACTATGGAGGCAGTGATGCAGCTAATCACTTAGAAGAAAATGGAACAAAGGAAGTTGGAGGTGATAGAGGTTATCTGGGTGTCTGGAATATTAGCTAATGGCACCAAAACATGACAGAGGGATACATCAAGGAATAGGTGAATGAAACTTGATCTGGTGGAAAGGCAGCCTAAAGTAATACAGTGCTACCAAGACTAGAACATTTCTTGTGTCACTGTAAAACAGGTATTACCACAAAAAGACAGCAGATTGCAGAGTCCAGCTCAGAACCACACAGCAGTTGTCACAAATGTCAGGAGAAAGGAAAAAATAAGTTAGTGATGGAAGACAGTTAGCCTGATATTCTGTTTGTGTAGTCATATGAATCTCCTTGTGGCCATCAGTCAGGAAATCTGTTAAACATGTGGGTAGACTTGTCAACAAAATTGGGAGTTACTGACTAGCAAATAAATACCTCAGCCAGAGCACATAAAATGGGAGAGAAAGTGATCGCCTTTAGCAGACAGATGGGATGTTCCTCACAAAGAACATGCAACCAAAGGCACCTGGAAAAGATGATGTCTCATTCTCCTGCAACATGGAGTACAACAGCCAATTTGAGACCAACAAGGACTGTATCAAGACATGCCCTCCCTTGAGTCAAACCAGATTCTATTTGCATTTACAATATACAGGCAGGGTTAGCACTTCCAGCAGCAACAGTTGTTTGGAGATCTTCTAGTCAAAAATATCATTTAAGCCCTGATTTGGAATGGAATAAATTCAAGGCAGAGGAACAATCTGAAAGAAAGCAGGGAGTTAGGAAAAACATCACAAGAAAAAATGAAAGAAATTAAGTAAGAAACTGATGGGCTTTATGTGTTGCCAAAGTTCTCTGCTTCCTACTCACAGAGTAGAGAGCCCAAAAGACAAAGGAAAGAATCACCTCTTGCAACTAAATTCAACACCTCATAGTCAAGGCAAAATCATGGTTCTGTTAGAAAATGCACATGTTTTCCAATGCCATTATAGATGTTAATAGCTTAATAGAACTTTAGAGAAAGACAGAGTACAAACTTGTTAATTTGTCAGTGAGATACCTATCGTTATGTTCTCATTTGTCCATGCTCTGACTCACGACCCAAATCATGTTTGCTTACATATATGGTTTTGGATAATTCATCACCAGTTAAGCTGTAATTCACGATTTTCTGAAGTGCAAGCATCCTAAATCACTACTGAATTCTCTCCTGACAGATTGCTGACATACAAACCCAACAAACAAGCTTAATCTTTAATTTAGTGTCTGAGACAATGTTGTTTATTTACAGAAAGCTCTCACATGTGTGGCCGCATTATGCCATATATGAAGGCATCAGCAGCTTCGGCCTCAGCTCAAGACTCAACACTGACATCAGTAACTATGAGAAGTAAAACCCATCCAAGCACTACATTAGGCAAGAAGTAACAAACCTCATGAGAAGCTTCTCGAGCTAAGTTGAAAGTAAACAGATGGTAATAATTCACTGTGCATTCATGAGCCTCTTTCAAGAACTGGATGGAAAATGGAGAACAAGCACCAGCACAACACAGCAGCCCACATTTCATCTGAAAAAATTACATTCAGCACTATAAGTCAATGTGAAGTCTTGCTTTGCACAGTGCCTGTGACAAACTCATGCAAACATTCAGGCTAATGGTCCTTGACTAGCAAACAAGGCTGTTAAGTTTGCCAAGCAATTCTGCAGTCTGGATTTTCACCCCCCAAAAATGGCATTTTGCTGAAGTCTGAGGTGTAGAAGGGATAACCCTGAATGACATTGATCTATTGAAAAATGGAGCATTATTTCCGAGTCTTGAAAGCAGTTCAAGTAATTTCATAGAATCATAGAATGGTTTGGGTAGGAAAGGACCCTACAGATTACCTAGGTACAACACCTGTGCTGTGGGCAGGGACACCTTCCACTAGACCAGGTTGTTCTAAGACCCATCCAACCTGGCTTTGAACACTTCCAGGGATGGAGCAGCCACAACGTCTCTGGGCAACCTTTGTCAATGTCTCACCAACCTCACAGGGAAGAATTTCTACCTAAGGTCTAATCTAAACCTACTCTCTTTATGTTTAAAGCCTGAGTTTTCCTTCTTCCATTAGAGCACTCAGCTACCAACGGGGAGTGTTCTTATTTAAATTTTCATGGATAACCATCTTCACTTCCTGAAAGCCAAAATCTGACAGCCATAGTTTGGCTCCCAATCAGCTCATAAAAGGAACATGCAGTTTGGTGCATCAGGACATGCAAACGTGGGGATTATAAAGTCCATTGCCTGTGCAAGATGCCAGTGTTTAATACCAAATAGTCAATGCATTTTCTGTGCCTGCAGGTTCATCCTATGGGACTTCACATTTGTTATTTAAAATGAGATGCACATTAACCAAAACACACAACAATACTGAAATAGAAAATGCAGAATTTCTGTCATGTTCAGAGAATATTTGAGCTTGACAGGGTTTCCTGATACCATGTAGTCCAACCACTCTGCTCAACAGGATTAACTACAGGAGGTGTCCCAGGACAGTGACCAGTAAGGTTTTGAATAGCTCCAAGGATGGGGACTCCACAGTCTATCTGGGAAACCCGTTACAGTCTTAGACCACCCACAATGTAATAAATTTAAAATTGCATATAAAAGTCATTTCCAGTATTTCTGTTTGTGTCCATCACAACTTATCCTGTCTGTGGACCCACTGGGAAGAGCTTGGCTCCATCTTCTTCCCTTACTTTCTTCTAGGGTAAGTACACATTCAATCCAAAAGGTAATTTCAGAGCAAATATTAGAACATATTGCATCAACATTTCTACTTCAAGGAGTTGATTGAGTACACAGGCCTGCAAACAGACACTGACAGCATGGGAATTCAAATTCATAGAGTAATACATTGATATTATATTTAAACATAATATTTTATTTATGTACAAACAACCAATATCAATGGTTACAAGCCCTGGATTTGTTATAGCCCCTCGCCATGGGTTCATTGGTTGTTTTTAGGTGGTTTTGTTTTGCTAATGAACAGAACAAATGGCAAGGCTTACCAGAAAAACACATAGAAGCCTTAGAGCTTAATTGGCTTCTACATTTGGGTCAGCAAATGCTCCTGCTACAAAGCCAGTGAGGGATTCTTGCAACCTATTTATGTTTCTCACCAGCACAACAGCAGCTAAAAAGATAGGCAACCATGGCTACCATGGTGGGATCAGCAAATTTCTTTTCACAGCTGTAAATATTTGTAGTGGAGCCAATTAGAGGCAGCATGCTTTTGTCAGCATTGCCTAGGAAACATCCCTACCTCCTCCAAAGAATCCCCCACCTCTCCTTATCCTGCTGGCGTTTATTGAACTGTGGTGTCAGCTCTGGTGGCTAATGGTGCCTCCTACACACATGGTGTTAGAAGCTCTGTAGTAGGTGAGAAAGTGGCTCTGACAAGGAACAAAGCTACTTCTAGAGACACTGAGAACTCAGGTTCTTGCTCCTCAGCTCTCCAGTGGAACTGTAAAACCAATAAGGAGGCAGCTGTGAAATGTCCCAGGAAGTGAGCTTCATTTTAAACTAAGTGAAAGATTTCAGAATCCTTTTACGCAGCTATTTCTATCAGAGTCCCTGTTCTGAACAAATGCCTTTTGAGGGCTCACAGAGGAATTTCCATTAGCAAAGGACTCACATGTATAAAAGTCATAGATAACAGGTTTCATTTCACTCCAAGTGTAAAAGCAAGTATAAATCTGGGAAACATTCAGAGAAGAATTACCTTGCACCCTTCTGTGTAAAGTACCCCAAAACACAAAGCAGCTGTATGCAACATACCTCTGCCACAGATTTTTCCAAATACAGGGGTCTGTTTGTCCTGTCAGTTTTACAGAGTCTCTACCATGTCTAAACATCCTTGACTTGCACGTGTCAGGCACTTCACTGATGTTCAGGACAAAATCTAGTTTGTGTTAAGAAAAGGTAAAAATGCAGCACAGAGAGTAGATTAGAGGGTTATCCCCAAAATTGGTTACAGAATTATAGAATCATAAAATCCCTCTAAGATCACTGAGCCCAACCATTAGCCCACCACCACCAATTTCACCACTAAACCATGTCCCCAACTGGCACATCCACATGCCTTTTGAACATTTCCAAGGAAGTTATATGCCATGAGGGTGACAAGCCATTTGAAAAATTTCCTATTAGCAACTCACTATCTCCTATCTGATTTTTTGAAGTTCTCCAGCTCATTCCCAAGATCTATAGCATAGATTTATACCATAGTTTTTCATGGTAAACCACTTTAATATGAAGTATGGCTATAAGCATGTCAATCATGTTCAATACTCATCTCTGTGATTCATCTCAGTTCTTAGTATTTCCCCTGGTTTCCTAATTTACAGAAAGCATCATTCATACAAGCTGTCAGCTGATCAGAGAAACAAGGCTGTGGTTCCACAGAAGAGTCTCATCTATAGGTTCCACAGATGAACCACATTGTCCTGGATGTATTGTGAGAATTCCTGCACTATTTTTGCTCAAGGGCAGTTGAATCCACAGTGAGTAGGGTGTGAAGCCTGTGATGACTCTGCCATGCTGCAGTAAACTTTAATGCCAGACATTTCTCACTGCTTTAACCAGCCATGCAGTCAGCAATATTGCAGCTGCTCAGCACACACAGAAGCAGGTAAGACAGGTATGGCATTAAAGAAAGTGAGCATTAAAAAATGAGATAAAACCCCCAACTTGTTAAAACAGCTCCAAAGACTGAAGGGAGACAAATGGAAGGAAGTCACCAAATGGATCTATTGCTTCTGCAAGCATTTTGGAAGCTGGTTAGTGTCTCTTCTTGCCCTTTCTACTGATGCACTGATTGAAAAAGCATAATTTTTCAGGCAGAAGAAGCTGACAACAACTGCAACAGCAGCAGAAGTGCTAAGCTATCAGTGTCAGAGGGTGAAGGAGCAGGAGTTCCGGGCACCCTGCTAGCAGATACCAACGTTTCTGATTTTACAGAGAAGTCATGCAGTTGTTTACTGTCAGCTGGGATAACAGGATCAGTGCTCAAGCACCCCAGGATGCAAACATCATCATCTTCCATGAACAGAAAGGTGACAACTCATACTGTGATAACTACTGTGCTACCTCATTTCTCATGCTGTTATATAAATCCTTGGGAGAATAATGGTCAACAGACTTCCTCAAAAGACTAAAACATTTCTGGGATGTCAATGCATCAAGATTAGGTTAATATAATTCTGCAGCTGGGCAGATTCAGATAAAACTCCTAGAAAAAAGCCTCCAGACTTACCAGTCTAACTATAGCTTTGATGCTATTAGAAATCTTGTTGCACATATATGTCTGTCCAGAGAATCTTGGAACTCCCATTCATTCAGTTCATTATCACAGAAGAGCAAGAGTTTTGGAACAAGATGGATCATAACCTCCTTCAGCTGCTAAAACCAGTACCAAGCAATGCTGTGGCTTTGCAAGGCTCCTGCTTTAAAACTTGAACAAACCAATATTTTTGGATCACAAGGAGAAAACCATCGAGGGCTTCATGTAGAGTAGCATTTTGTTGACAGCAGAATATTCAACAACATTATAGTAAAGCCATTATAAAATCAGAGGTGAGAGAATTTCCAGTCCATTAATTCTGCCAGTAATTGAGCTCTGCACACTAGAGGATGCACAGTTTATTATAGATCATGATGCTGCGGTGTCAAATGACTCAATTTTAACAACACTATAAAGAAAAAACAGAGACCCTATTCCAGTAATTTCAGCCATTTGGAAAAGGTGCAGGTAGTGGTTTATACCAAAGGTAAGATCCAAGACCACAGACAAATGCCTATGCAGCTGTAGTCCTGCAGAGTAGAATGAAAGGTGGAAGAACTTGACTTGCAGGGTCATGATCCATTTGAGGATCACCACAAGCTTCTCTCACTCTATCCAGGCACCAGCAACTTCAAAGCAGAAGATGGTGGAAGGAATTGGATAGTTTACCATCTAATCCTATCTTTTTGCTAATTTCCATTCTCTCTGCTATATTTGCAGTGGGAGTTTGTGCCATAAGGTTTATTTCCCAAGTATTCCCTGGGATTTGCATGTTCTCTGTAGGTTTCTCTTGTCTCTTCCCTGCTGACATAGACCATCCTGTGAGCAAGAGCTGATGCTCCTCCTTTCATCAGAGTCCATGATCACAGCACTAACAATGTGAGGAGCTCTTGAGAAGGTGAGATATAGAATCATAGAATCATTTAGGTTTGAAAAGACCCTTAAAATCATCAAGTCCAACTGTTAACCCAATACTATCACATCCACCACTAAACCATGTCCCTTAGACCATGTACATGTCTTTTACATACTTCCAGGGACAGTGAGTGGCTCTATCTGTCTGTAGGATCCAATCCTCTTTGTTTCTCTCACATATAGGATCATCAAAACTGGGAGACCAAACACAGTATCACTGATCAGTGAGTACAAGATTATTTAATTTATTTCTTTCCAAGGCATTTACTTTTCCATCAGGGGTTCCACAATTCCTATCATCCCATCTTCAACACCTCTAATTTACAACAGAAAGAAACATAGTAAATGTTTACTATGCTGCTCTGTACATTGTACTGATAATACTTGGATGTTGCTGCTTCCATACCGTCCAATTTTGTCTTTAAAGACAGAAAAATACTTATCTGCCTTTTACAAACTTGGACTTTTCAGAGAATGGGGAGCCAGCCTATGAATCACAGTAGGATCCATCTGGACCTGGGGAAAATGCTCTATAGAAAATGAACTCAGCCATAACATGAACAAACCACTGGGATGCTATGATTACAGGACTGAAGCCACTGGGGGTGTGAAGGTCTGATAAGCAGTGTAAAGATGAAAGAAGAGAGAATACATAAATTAAGAAAGAGCTCTAATTTTGCATAGAATGAGTTTAAAAGCTTGGTATTATGTGACGTTCAAGGTAGCTCCTACCACCTTGGGCAAGTGCACAGTTCACACTGAGCCACTGCAAAGTACCTCTGGCACCCTTTCTAGGCCATGCTCAGCAGCAGCTCTGTGTGTACAATCTCTCCTAAATGCCATTCAGCCAATTTTATTTCTATTGCTTGTAAAATGGAGTTAATTTCATTTTGCAACAATGCAAGACCTAATGCTTCCTATGTGGTTTTCTGTCTTTGTGCTTTACATAGAAACAGGGCTGGAAGCACTGAGGGACAAGGGGAGGTCAACATAGAATCATAGAATCATTTAGGTTGGAAAAGACCTCTAAGATCAAGTCCAATGACTAACCCAGCACTGCCAAGTCTACCATTAAACCACATCTCTAAAACATGCAGTGACAACTACATTGCTAAGCACAACACAGAGTGTCTGTGAATTTTGCCTTTTCTTGACAAGCGTAGCTTAGCTTGTACCTAAGGAAAAACCCCTTTCCCTAGTGCTTCTCCTCAGCCAGCCCATCCCTGCACCTTCCTGCAGCTGAGTGCAGTGACAGGTGTCACCAGTCCAGGAATCAGATGCTTTACCATGTGAACTCACTGTTACCTTCTCCTTTACCTACAGAAACCATGTGCTTGTGCCTGGATCATAAACACACCACTAAACTATGCTGTCACCAGCAATATATACCTTCCTTCCTCCCTCCTCCTTTTGACCTTTCCACCTTGCCCCAAGCAAAGGTTAACAGAACATTCCCATTTGTTGGTCAGATTTGTGGTGAACCTGCTCTTCCTGCCTGCACATCTCACCAATACACTCATTTCTAGTGGAGAACCCACATCCTCTCAGGTAATGACACCAACCATTCCATGTTATTTTATGTAAAATGCAGCACTTACTTCATCCATTTCCTGTGCATTATTGAGAAGGAAAGAAGAAAAGAGGTGGAAAAGTAGGGTGCATACTGTAACAGCAGTGCCCTTTGCAAAAGTACATCTCAGCTCCCTCTGTGACTGGCTGGTCTGTCATTAGACCAGCAGTTCGTGACACAACAAATTCCCCCCAAATCTTCTCACTTGCCTTTCAAAGTTAAAGGCTCCATTTCCAAACCTGCCAGTTCTCTCATCTTAACCTCTCCGCTATAATTGGTCCATTTGCAGACTTTCATTTTCTTAAAGTAATGGGTAGAAATATCAGAGGTGCTTTTACAAGCATTTTTTTCCTTGTAATTTTGAAATCTGAGTCTCATTTTTTCAAAGCCTGATAGAAATTTTTAGCACTGGAGAAAATGATGTGACCCACTGTATAGAAGAGGACAGACCAGAGGCCTTTAATTCTCTCCCTCAGGCCTTAAAAACATTGAATATCAGGAGCAACCTTTGAATTTCTGCCTCAGAAGATGGCTAATGATTTAATCTTAAGCTATTTGAGGAGTGGTTCATATATTGAGACTTGAATTTACATCAGGTGTATTCTTTAGGGAACAGAGAAGCAACAGCCACAAGGGCATCTCCACTGTCTTGAAGGGAACTTCATAGACTTCACAAATACTTTTGTAATAAACTACTTCAATTCGATCTATATTCAGTTCTTGGTAATTAAGACGTGTAAGAATAAGGGCCACTCTGGACATGCCATTTTGCTGATTCCTACTGCACTTTGCTCACTGCATGTGATGCTGTTGTTCCAGAAGTTGTCCCTGTGCACAAGCCCTTCAGACAACCATGTCAATATAGCAGGTTTCCTCCTTTTTATATCAAGAATAAGCAAGATGTTATATGCCTCATTTCCCCATATTCATTCCTACCTAAGAATTCTCCCATGGTATCTATCCATCTACCACTACCCAGAGCACTAGAGGGAATGGTCATAAACTGAGACGGAAGATCCAGATTAGAAGTTAGGAAAAATTTCTTCACTGTTAGAGTGGTCAGGCACTGGAATATGTCACCCAGGGAGGTGGTGGAGTCACCATGCTTCAGAGGCACTGGTGGGTCTGGTGCTGGAGGATATGGTTTAGGCTGTAGGGGTTTCAGCAGAGTGGCAGGTTAACAGTTAGTCCTCATAATCTGAGAGATCTCTTCCAACCTTGATGATTCTAGGATTCATGCAACTTGTGGCTACAGGATGCTTGATCTCATCCTCATTCAGCACAAGAAAGCACAAGCTGAAAACAGTAAAGTAATTTTCTTCATCAGTGATTTCCCAGGTGGCTTCTGAAGGATCATCTTCAGATAGTGGGGGAATACATGCTCTTTCCATAGCACATAGTCATCAAATTCCTGCTACCAAAGGCTTTATATATATCCATACCAAGGTAAATATATCATCATGATATATATTATATAGGTATATAGGTTATCTATAGGTTCCTATACATTATATATATAAGTTATATATAGGTTCCTTCCAATTCTGGATATTCTATGATTGCATGGTACATAGGAGATAGAGAACCAAAGAGAGAAGGTTCTTACAAGCAGGAGGATGATCCTCCCATGAATCTGCATTTCACATTCTCTGTTCACTAGGCAGCATTTAGACATGGCTGCAGACCTTGAAAAGACTTGTCACCTTCATGGAATCCTCCTAACATGTTAGAAAGCCTTGAGAACAATCTTGCAGATAGCCAGAAACCATCTCCTGTAAAATTACACTGCAGATATTCTTCCAGTACTTTTATTTTTCATCAGATCCATTTGAAACTTTGCAATGTGCTGTAATGGTTTTCACGGTTCATTATTCCATCCAGTTGTAGAGAGCACTGAATCTGATAATAACAACTCCCAACACTTAAAAATTTACTTGTTCTCCCTGTCATGTCTGATACCTTTTTTAGATGACTAGTTAAGAATAATCCTAGGCAGTAGCATAAATATTCTCACCAAAGAAAAAATAGTAAAAGCAGCATGTTTGTACTCCATGCTGTTTTCAGACTGTGCATCCTTCTTTTCCCCTGTGAATTCAAGGCATTTGAAGTTTACTGACCCTGTTAGCACAACTCTGTTGGGAGCCACACTTTAAAACTGAAAATAACTAACTGCACATATTGATTCAGCAGCCCACTGGTGTTCTGAAAAACTGCATTACCTTTGGGGAAAAGTTAACCTTGTCATTGTATAATGACAAAGCAAAAACTCACTGGTTAAGCTCAGCACAGGCTCTGCCATCCTCCTGTAACAGAGGAACTTAGAGGCCATCAGCTTGGAAATTGGAATTAAAATACAGTGGTGGGGATAAGGAGAAGCTGAATGACAATCAAACAAGAGGTAACAAGGGTAGTCAGAATGAGAACACTGAAGAATACCCATTAAAAAATGTGAAAGATAAAAACTGGGTTGTAAAGGGGAGGAGAAGTGGAATAAAGGATGCAAAAAGGCTCATTTATACCTTGTCCAAGAAAATTTGAAGTCTCAGACTGACCACAGCATGGCAATGGAGTTTGGACTTTGCAGAGACAGATCAGTAACTGACATGTGAAATGATTCTTACTAGATACAAACCTCTGAAAAGAGCAAGTGTTGCAGATGCTGCCACCAGATTTTCCTCTGCATATGCTGATTTTTGGTGTCTGAGGCTGCCAGATCAAGAGGAGGGCTGTGACATGAAGATTTCTCCTCTGTTCTCACTTTAGAGACAAGGGAAGAAACTGTAGAAAATTCCTCAGGTCATAGAAATGACCATTGTCAAAGTTAGAATTCAGATTACTGCCCACCTGGCTCTCACCCCCCAGTTCAGCCTCAGTCTCTCTCTCATGCTGTGTCCACATATCCAGCATCTTGCCAAAAACATTCAGTCACTGTTGCCACAGGAATAATCTACAGTCTCTCAAGGCTGATCTGGAAGAATGGCATTTATAATGTACTGACTATAGCAGTACATTATAAATGTATAGCAGTATATACATTATATACTGACTATGAGCTACAGGAAGAAAAGGGAAGAAGAAAATGATGATTTGCAAAAGGTGGTTTCTGAAAGACTAAAATAAAATAAAGTAAAATCACCCTGAAACCCAAAAATACTAATGTCAAATGGAAAGTGTATTTTCAGAGTCAGCTTTGAGTCCTAGGTCTGCGTTTCTGCCTTCAAAATACCTTTGGGCTGATAATGAAACTGCCCTCAGCAGTAAAAAGTTAAAACCCCAGAGTTTCTCAAAGAAATGAAATAGATTTTTACCCTTAGCCTGGCAAGCAGAGCCAGTGGCAAGCTGCACATAAGGCAAAATGAAAGTCAACCATGGGGTTTTTTTTTGTGAGAAGTTCCTTGCTGACACTTCAAACAGAAGAGCTGTCACGACTTTCTCCTCCAGAGCATGTGTGTCTCTTTTTGACAAGGCACATCAATGCCTACATCCTGAGAAGTATTGGAGAATGGGCTGGTTTTAGCTGGGTGCAGTTCATTTTCTTCATAGTAGATGGTATGGGGTTATGATTTGGATTTCTGCTGAAAATAGCACTGATAATTCTGGGATGTTTTCGATACTGTTGAACAGTATTTACACAGTCAAGGATTGTTCTGTGCCTCACCCCACCCCACCAGTGCATTGGCTGGGGCTACACAAGGAGTTGTGAGGGCACACAGCCAGGACAACTGACCCTAACTGACCCAAAAAGATAATCCAGACCATATGCAGTCATGCTTAGCAATAAAACTAGGGGTAAGGTGGGCCAGCAATGGTTGCTTGGGGTTTGGCTGAGCATCAGCTTGGTGGTGGTGGTGAACAATTGTATGCAACATGATTTTAGTACTTCTGTTGCAGACTGTGAAGTCTCAACGGCCATGTTCAGCATTTCATAAGCAAACTATTCTTCTGTGTGAAAGTTTCCTTGTTTCCATGGTCTGCTATTTACTTCACCTCAAGAAATGTGATCCTGTTAAGAGAATCTGGCATGTGGGAAAAAGCTGATCCTGCTTAAAAGCACTACAAGAAAGGAGGTGACAGTGCTAAATAGCAATAACCAGACATGACAAAGACATAAAATGTGTTTGATTGTGCGCTTAGATGGAAAAGATTTTGTATGTAGACCACAGGTTCATTCCCTGAGGGCAAAGAGTGAAAGTGTCACTGTAAATTCTAATTGAAGTGACAGCTGTAGTTAAACCACAGGTCGTGCATTAGCAGGTGTGAAAAATACAGGAACTAATACTCACACCAGGCTTGTGACAAATGCCAGTGTAGTAATATGCAACATATGTAGCATAGGGTGTCCAGCAGCATGCAGGAATTAACTTCAAAGGTGTTGGATGTTACACAAACAAGTACAGCAATGAAGAACAGAAACATTTTCAAGCTCTGCGAAAACTGAAGAGAGGTTTCCTTCATGTCTCTGACTCATTGCCACTGCCCTGACTAAACAGTGAATCTGTACCTATCCACAGAATCATAGAATCACAAAATGGTTTGGGTTGGAAGAGACCTTGGAGATCATTAGTTCCAAACCCCCTGCCGTGGGCAGGGATGCCACCCACTAGACCAGGTTGCTCAGGGCTCCATATAGCCTGGCCTTGAATGCTTCCTGGGATGGGACAGCCACACCTTCTCTGGGCAACTTGTGCCAGTGTCTCATAGTGAATAATTTATTCCTTATGTCTAATCAAAGGCATGAGGAAAAGACAGAGGAGTCACTGAAGTCTCTGACTTGCAGATCTGACAGCAGACTTCTGAGGAAAACCAGAGCTCTCTCTGATTCAGGGAAGTTTGAAGTTCAAAACAATGTCCCCCAAAACCATTATCAGGCCAAATCCCTTTTCAGGCTCCAGAAATAAAATCATCTGTTGCATGAATTGCCATGCCTTGCACCAATGCCCCCTCAGCCTCCTTCTGCTGAAAGCTAAGGTAACCACCTAGAACACAGCTTGATTCTCAAGGGCTCATCATTATAAGGAGAAGATGATCTTTGGTGCCTAAGGGCCACTCTGAAGAACTGCTCTTTTACTATGAGTGTGTAGATTTTCTGTAAAGTCCTAAAGCTCCATAACATTCTTAACCATGTATATGGAAATGTGTATGAGTGAAAGAATAAAAACTGTAGAAGGAACAGAGAGGTACATAAATACCAGTTAGCTGTGATGCACAGAATAATTTACTATGCCTGTAGTCCCTTGAGGGTTATTTTCTGGCCAAAAATAAGCATTAAATTCATTTACTAGGCTGGGAACTAGGGGTCCATGTGTACAATCTGCCTGTGGAGAATAGGCTTTGCATGGGCTAGCACAAAACTGGGCCTAGTCATTGTTAGGAAGAGAGCTAGTCAGCAGAGGTAAAACCATGTCAGCAATCATGCAGAAAATGTAGTAGCATGGATTAGTGCCCACATTGTATGTTTCCCACCACTGCTGAATTTTGGCAATGCACATATAGACCTGGAGGGCAAATAATAAAGAAATGTTGGCTTTTCCAGGGTTGTTTTCCTGTCCAAAGACAACACAGGAGAACTGCTGTCCTTTGTGACTACTGCTTTTAATGGTTTTAAACTGAAAGGAGAAATTAAGCTTAGGAAGAAATTTTAGGAATACATTAGGAAGAAATTCTTCACAATGAGGGTGGTGAGGGACTGGCACAGGTTGCCCAGAGAAGCTGTGGATGCCTGTCCCTAGGAGTGTTCAAGGCCAGGTTGGATGGGGCTTGGAGCAACCTAGGCTAATGGAAGGCCAGGTTGGATGGGGCTTGGATCAACCTAGGCTAATGGAAGTTGTGTCTGCCCATTGCAGGGGCTTGGAACAAGATGATATTTAAGGTCCCTTCCAACCCAAACCATTCTAAGACTCTCTGACATAGTCCAACATCCTGGCTGCTCTGTCAGGCAGTTGTGTTCGTGTTTTTCAGACACAAGACACTGCAGCCTAAATTGCTACTAGAATGAAGGAAAACAGATCAGACACCTTGCAGATTGTGCCACCTGATTTTCATGGCATAATTCCCTTTGGAATCAAAAGAAAATACTCTGGCAATGTCTGCAGAACTTTGTGTTTTATAAAACATTTATGGTTTTTAGGGGTAAAATCAGTTGAGACAATGATGTGAATACACATGCAAACTTCTGCATCAGGCTGTAACCTAGCAACAGCAGCAACACAGTATGAAAAAGACTTTTATCCAATGTGCTGGTGAGAACAGCAAGTCAGAAACCAGGGCAAAGTGTGTGGTTGGTGTCAGCGAAGTTTTTCTGTAAATTACTTTTGATAACATCTTTTACTGCCCAAATCCAGGAAGGAGGAGAAGACCCTCACACAAAGTTGGAAGGAGGTTTATTTTACTACACTGCTCTCATAAAGACATGGAGGAGGACTTTTTTGATGATAATTCTTTGCCCTTGAAGCAGTATCTCTACCTTAGGAAAGTCCAGATTGGAGTGAGAAATTCCTCAAATTATTTTTGGCAGAGAATTTCTGGTGGTAGAACATTGGCTCTCAAAATTAGAGTCCAGAAGCCTGAAGAAAAATAGCTCCTTTCTTTTTTTGTCAATTAACTTCCACATGGAGGAAAATGTGACAAGATGAGCAGGTTGGAAAGGCAGCCATCAATAGTTCAAATTCTAACAGGTATCTGGTTATAAGCAGTGTTCCTCAGGGATGACACATGTCCCACTGGAATAAAATTGTGACTAGACAGTATCTAGCACAGTTGGAGCTTCAGAAATTGCCTGGTTTTAATAAACCATGACTCTAAGGAGGCATTAGCTCTCAGGATTGAGAACAGCAGGGTAAGATCATCCCAGTTCTGTGACAGAGGAAGGGTTAGGCCCAAGAAGTGCAAGAGAGAAATCAAGAATCAACACCACTGAGTAGTTTGTCAAAGTTTTAGAACATGTTTTAATGGATATGCTGCTATCTGGTCAAAGGCAGGACTTGATGATCTTGGAGGACTTTTCCAACCTTAATGAAACTCTGATTCTATATTTGCTTTTGTACTGCAATTCAGCATAAGCAGCTGGTCAGTGTCTTGCCAACACGTCCTTAAACACAGGGTTTTTTACAACAGACACAGGTAGTAATGCCAATCTAAACAACAGGTGTTACTCTTGATTCAGAGGAGCATATTGGTGTCTCATGAAGTCCAGCTCAAAACCACCATACAGTGACAGTAGGCAAATTCATGTCCTATCTGTTCCCTTGCAACTCTACAGGGCCTTTGTCACCAGTAAAACCCTGGTAGCAATGACATGAATTAGCAGATCAAAAAACATCTGTCCATGGTTTGTTGGTGCTATTTGCTTTCGCATCAGGTGGCTTCTCCATTCTTGATATGATATCATGGCTTTGGCCCACAGCTGTTTAAATGCTGAGACATCCCAAAGGAAAGATGGGATAGTGTCATCACTGTAAATTAAATCATATGCCATGAGAATTGAATCACAGAATATTCTGAGTTGGAAGGAACCCACAAGAATCATTGAGTCCAACTCCTGGTCCTGCTCAGGACAACCCCAACAATCTCAACATGTGCCTGAGAGCATTGTCCAAATGCTTCTGGAATTCTGGCAGGCTTGGGCCCATGATCACTTCTCTGGGGAGCCTGTTCCAGTACCCAACCACTCTCTGGGTGAAGAACCTTTTCCTAATACCCAACCTAAACCTCATCTGACATGGCTTTATGCTGTTCCCTTGGGTCCTTTCACCACATTCAGATGACCAGACACTAGTGACTCACAGGTCACCAGAGAGAGGAGATCAGTGCCTGCCTTTCCACTTCCTCTCATGAGGAAGCTGTAGACAGCTATGAGTGATGTAAACCACCTCTGTGTCAGGCTGATTTAGTGCAAGGCTCACCAAAAGGCAATTATCACAGGTGAAGTAGGCAACTGTGCACATGAATATCTACTGCCTCACATTCAGAAAGTGCATGAAGATCTATATAGAGAACTACCCAAGAAATAGACAACAGTTCCATGCAATTGCTACAACAACTAAAGAAAAAAGCAAGTCCCAGATGCAAACATCCATTCACAATAAAAGCTGACACAATGCATTTATGTATTGCACAAAACATAATCAAGGTTCAAGTTTTATGTTTAGTGTTGTTACAAATTCAAAGTGCATTTTCATGTACAGGATCATGTTACTCCAAAAGCATCTGTCTTTCAGCCATTTGTGCTCAAATGGGTGTATTCCACACCAAATAGATTCTGTTACTGTTGTCACCCTTTAAGGATGTAAAAAGATCAGCTGAATAAACTGATATTTTGAAATATAGACTCCCCCTCATTAGACCACGGCGTATTCTACTTCCTCTTCATTGACTTCACAATGCTAAAAACTGGAGGACCAATGTACAACTTGCTTTTGCTAGTATAAGAAGAAATACAGATAAAACCATTAACTTTTAGGAATTTGTCTGACAGATTTAGTTTTGCTAAAGACAGTTTGAGAATTCTTTTGTTACTCAAACTGCTCAGAATGCATATGAAGAGTAAGAGGAAGGAAAAGTAAATGAAAAAGTATTTTCTAGATCATGAGAGCAAACATGCATCTGCAATTAAAAGAAAAATGAAGATCATATTCTATGCATTTAATATGCTTTGAAAAGAAGCAATAATTTTAATAAGCTTAGGAGTAATGAAGGAATGCTGAAAATTTAAAACAAAAGCAAAATTGATAAATTGCATCATCACTTAATACCTAGTGTTGGTGTAAGGTCCTGTACCTGAGGAGGAGTAGCCCCATGTATCAATACAGGTTAGGGGTTGACCTGATTAAACAGGAGAAGGACCTGGGGGTCATGGTGGCCATCAAGATAACCATGAGCCAACAATGTGCTTCTGTGGCCAAGAAGGCCAATGGTATCCTGGGGTGCATTACGAAGTTTGCCAGCAGGAGGTTGAGGAAGGTGATCCTTCCTGTCTACTCTGCCCTGGTGAGGTGTGTCTGGAGTGCTGTGTCCAGTTCTGGGCTCCCCAGGTCAAGACAGACGAGGAACTAGTGGAGAGGGTGCAGCAGAGGGCTAAGATGATGATTGAGGACTGGATCACCTCTATTCTCCCTATTCCATTCATACTCAGTATGAATGGAACAAAGGCAAAGCTTCCCTGTTTTCTGTGTCCTGTACAATGTGTTCCCTTGTTGAGAATGTTGCTGTGAGCAACAGAGAACGAAGGATCTTAATAAGGAGCATTTATTGCAAATGAAAGGAAGCAGCCTCAGGACTTCAAAGGTCATTTTTTAACAGAAAGGATGATAGAAGCTCTGCTTGGGGAGGCACAGGATGGAAAACCTTTTCTTCTTGAGTCCTCCAAACACACAGGTAAGGAAAGAGAAAGGGAACAGTAAAGAACACGATAATAGGGAACAAAAATGCAGTCAGAGGCTTAATCAAGATACAAAATAAGAGTGTTTTCATCAGAAATGAGCATGTTTGTTGTTGGAAAATAGGAGATTTTACACTGACAAAGAACAAAGTCAACTCTGTGTCCCCAAAAAGACAATATCCTGTGGGTAAGCTCAGAATCTACTTGACTGAAATTACCAAAGTGGAGATAAAATTCCAAAAGGGCACTTTGAATCAGGAAGTCTGTAATATCTGGTGATTCCAGAGATTACAGATGTCCTCCAGGATACATCTTGAACATCAAGAAAGATACTTAGAAGTTCAGTGTGAAGACTGAAATAACAATAAAAACCTGCTGGTAGTTCATTTTTTGCTATGTTGAAGAAAATTATAAGCATTGAAAACATGAAATTACCATTGTGACCAAGATGTTCATATATAGAGGCCCAAGCTCAAGAGCACAATAACCATGCTTGTCACTTCCTTTTACATTTCCTTCTTCCCAGTGTGGCTTATTCAAAATTTCCTTGTGTTTGTGTCTGGACTCCTGGCTGCTTTCTAAGGAGCCTCCACTTTGAATTTTCTTTGGCATTTAAAGTGTTTCTATGTTTTTTCCTTATTTCTCATTAAAAATGGCTATCAGAAAAAAATAGCCTTTTTATATATTATGAAGAAAAGAATTAAAGGAGAAAGCAGCTGAGACCATAATAAAATCTTTTGCTGAAAGGTACAGAAATGCATTAATTAAATAACTAGGGAAGCCACATGAATAATTTCACAGAAGGGAAAGTCTTATTCCAAACAGCAGCAGAAAATTAGGCAAGAAAATTCCTTCATCTGTCTAATTTCACAGAAGGGAAAGTCTTATTCTGAACAGCAGCAGAAAAATAGGCAAGAAAATTCCTTCATCTGTTAGAAGATTATCAGGAGTTCTGTCATTAAAATTGGGGTTTAGAGGGATTTTTTTAATGTGAATTTTGAATTAGAGTTTCTCTCTAGCCCAAAATACTTCAACCAGAAGTTGAACAATTCTAAGGAAATGCAAATCAAATCAGCACAGAGTCCTCAGAACCAGTTAGTTCAAGGAAGTAACCTGAGT
The DNA here is from genome assembly GCF_000695815.1 of Acanthisitta chloris. Lineage (NCBI taxonomy): Eukaryota > Metazoa > Chordata > Aves > Passeriformes > Acanthisittidae > Acanthisitta > Acanthisitta chloris. Next base: position 3,262 of record NW_008684606.1, on the reverse strand, counting down.
ACATACAACAGAGGGGAAGAAATATTAACAACCTTCTCACACCAGGGAAATGTGACATGTCAACCTCACAACAACTCTCTCCAGTCTTTGGGTGGAAATGTTTAAGAGCTACAGAGTCTTCCAAAGGTATTTTTGATAAGAGAAAACTTGGACTAAAACTTGCTATTAGAAATAGGTCAGGGAGAAGAAAACACAACACACACAAAAGAAGGGGAAGGATGCAAAATGTATTGCAGGAAAGAAGAGTAATAATGGGAAGTGAAGAGGAAAATGGGTAAGAAAAGGTTAAAATTAAGACCAGCAGAAAAGCACAGGAGGAAATGGAGGCATTTTATGAAAGTTTATTGTGCCAGTTGAGGAATAGGAAAATTGAAGCCTGAAATGCCAACATTTCCCTAGCTATTAATATCTAGAATATGATATATTACCATAGTTTTACAGAACTCACTACTCAGTGAAGTAGAATATTTAACCATCAGCAGTGAATGTCCATATTTACAAAAAGACAAAGCAACAACATAATACTTATAATTATCCTGCTGAGTAGAAAATTAGTAAATGTCATAAAATTCAGTGAAGTTACAGCATATGTTCAAATGAGATGAAAATGGATGGGCAAGGTCTTCCAAAATCATTGTGTAAAGAGGGTTAGAATAGAAATGACAATATAAGAAACAAGTAGCTGTTGTCTCAAAAGAGAAATAACATGGGTTTGGACAAATGACAGATTTTTTCCTACCTTTAATTAATGCAAAAAGTGAAAGAAAATAATAAGATCCTAAAGAACTCTTGTCTCAATTAGAAAATTCCTGTATTGTGTCTATTCTCTCTTTGCACAAGGGACAGTATTTAAAAATCTTATGAACAAGTCTAGAAACATTTCTGATCTAATTTTATAAAGCTGTTAAAAACAGTACAAAATTTTATATTCTCAGAATTATTAACTTCATTGTAGAAGGTGAACATATTCCTTAGTTTAGTATGAAAACAGTGATGACAATAATAATGCTCATGGAAGAGAGTCACCAAACAATGTCCTGCATATGAGTCTGTTATCTTGCCTGAAAGATTTTAGCAAAAGAAATTGCAGACCAAATGGATACCTAAACCTTGTATTGCCATAGATCAATGAGGTAATTTTTTTCCTGAAAACTAGAAATCATGTGGGAAGAAGGTAGGGACTGATTTCATACTATTTTATTGATGTGTACACACTCACTGACATGATGTTTTCACAGCCATGAAATCTCCAGGCGTGATTTACTACATCCTTTGGGCACATAGAAATTTACTTGTCTGGAAAAAAAATGGAATTTCTGTGGATGCCATTTTGGTAGAAAAATTGGCTTCAGTGTTAACTTCAAGATCTAAATGTTCGTTTTCCATAAAGATCCTTGAGTTTCCATACTCACTAAGGGAAGTTCCTCAGATTAGCATATAAACTAAGCAGCACTGATCACTGTGGGTGCTGATGACTATCTCAGCCGTGAAACCTCTGGTCACTTCCATTAGTCTCAGATAAAAAGGAAAGCAGGCTAATCAGGAAATTAACACAAGCAAGTGTTCATTCCAATGTCAATGCTGCTTTTGTTCTGTACCCTGATTGAAAACACTACTTCTAAATATGTAGGTAATGTTCCGTCCCCAGATATAAAATCAATTAGTAAAAAATAACTAACAAGAAATGTTAGTAATTCAGAGGGAGTTAAATAGGGCTTTTAAGTGTACACAACTTGTGTGGGTTAAAAGGCCTGAATTGTGCTGGAGAAGAGTGGAGGCAAGGACCTATTTTTCCCTAAATAGTGTTTATATGACATCGTTGACATATTTTCAGCTGAGATGATCAAAATAAATAGGCTTGTGAAGGCTGGTTGTGGCATTCCCAAGATCTACAAACCTTGATGTTTCAGATGTTGTCTTCCAGCTTCTCACCCTACTGTGACCTCATATTTCTCCTTAATGTCCCTCTGATTCCATTTTCTGTTTAA
>NW_008684606.1:0-1246 GCF_000695815.1 Acanthisitta chloris | reverse complement strand
TTTATATGAACTCTTCCCAAGCTGAGGTGTAAGGCTTCATTTTGCACAGACTGACTGACCACAACCACTGGATATCAAGTCTTGAGAAAATACTAGCATCTGCCTCACTCAGCTCTTCTGTATTTCACAATTTAGAGGAATTTGGATAATTTTTTAGTTGTTTGGATGCAACTTTAGCAAAATAGTATTAACAAAATGGAATTCAATTATGCTGGTTTGTTTCTTTATAAAATCAGAAAGTTTATGATCCTCTTCAGAGATGAAGAGTTCTGAAAACAAAAAAGGATTAAATCTCTGGACAACCTCTATTGTCATATTGCATTTTGGTTTGGGTATTCATCCATACAGGTGTCACAACTGGAAGCTTTTTTTCCCCCAGTAGGAAAAAGGAATAATAGTGAGAGTACAAGATCCTCATTTATAAATTGTTTTTTTAGCATAAACTGAATTTTCCTCCATCCCATTATGGACTGGAAACTGATTGAGGGATGAATGGTACAGATATTGTAGACTAAGCTTAAACCAAATTTTGAAGCTATTGCTGCAAGCAGATGAGAAGCATCTTGTAAGAATGTGGAAGGGAAACTACAAACATGCAGAAATGTGTGTTTGGCACTGTAGGTAATAGAATAAGCAAAGCTGGACAAGAAAACAGCATCACTTATGGTCTCTGATCACGTGCAGAGAAACTGGTCTCTTATTTCAAGATAAATCAACAGACATGAGAAATCATGACAGGAGTCACTAGTAATTTTTGCAGCTCTCTTACTGAAATCCCTGGAATTACCAGTCAGCTACAACTTCCTTAGAATTTAACACCCAAAAAAGGTATTCACCTACTTGTCCCTCTCACTAGCAGAAAAGTGGGTCAAGAATGTGGTATTTCCTGTGATGAAGCCACAGGCAATGAAAAGAACTCTGCGTTGTGCAGTGTTTGGTACATCAGCTGAATATATCCTCAGCCCTGCTGTAAAGAGATCCCATCAGTGAATTTGGGATCTCTCTTGTTTCCCTCACATCCATTCAATGCCTTAAAGATTGCCTCACATTCAATGCCTTGAAGATTCCCTCACATCCATTCAATGCTTTAAAGATTCCTAAGGGATGAATCTAAGTCATTTTCAGGGAAAAGAGCAAATACAAATCTCCCATGTCAAGGATGAGAATGTCTTCCCAGTACATGTTCATTATAATTTTCAGGTCCATTTTGTTTCAAGAACCTTTATGTGAAAAAATAAAATAAAAT
>NW_008684605.1:0-5293 GCF_000695815.1 Acanthisitta chloris | reverse complement strand
CGCCCCGGCCTGTACCGCCCCGGCCTGCACCTCCGGCCCGGCCCAGCCTGCCCCGCCGGGAATCGCCCGTCGCTCCTTGAAAACGGTCATGGACGTCCTGTGCGGACAAACGGGAATGTTTACAGAGTCACAGAATATTCGGAGTTGGAAGGGACCCGCGAGGATCACCGAGTCCAACTCCTGGCTGAGCCCAGAACATCCGCGAGAATCACAGCGTGTCCCTGCGGCCTCGTCCCGACACTGCCGTGAGCGTTTGGTGCTGTGAGCGCTGCCCTGGGAGCCTGTGCTGCTACCACCCCGTGGGGAAAGAGCCTTTCTCTAGCATCGAGCCTAAGCGTCCCCGACACAACGATCTTTAGGCCTATGGGTGCATCTAATCAAAACCTAAATATCTCTAATTAGGCTATACAATAAAATACGTTCATTTCTTTTTGAGCATTTAAATAGCTTCACTCTAGAACATCAATATTTCTTTTGTCTACAATTACCGTTTCATAGACAGCAAAAAATATTTGGCATGATTATTCAAGTTTCAAAATGCATCAGAAAAGGAAGTAGATACTGAAAAAAAAAAAGTTAAGCATTCTTAGAATCAGAAAGGTCAACCCCGGTATCAGCAGCTGTCAACATTTGTAGCAATTTTTTTAGGTTTTCTGCAATGTCTCTGCTGAACACAGTGTTTAAGGCTTTCCAGAAGGCGTTTCGACTTCTGTCCCCAACTCCTGAAAAAAGCAGATGCACCCTCTGAATGCTCGTGCACGGTGCCAGGCAGGAGAGCACAGCTGATGCCAGACAGCAGGGAGGAAGTTAGTGCTGTCAGCTGTTCTGTTTGCTGCAGTTACTCATGTACTTCTCATGCACTTCTGGTTCCATACATCTTGACCTAGGTTTCAGGTGTTTCATATACCAAAAATCCCTGTTTTAAAAGTCAGTCTTTTAACATGGAGAAAACAGTCAAACAGATCTCAGTTCCTGCACAAGTGAAAGGAAACAATTTCCAAACAAATTGCCAAAACATTTTTTCCTCCTGATTGTGTCAAACTGCCTTCAATAGAAATTATTCATTTTTTCCTGTAATAAGTTACATTCCTTAAAATTAAGCTTGCTTCTGCATTGGGAAAACTTTCACTCTGTTCGATCATCGCGTCATTTATATATTTGGGAAACGGCTGTTGCAAAATGCATTTTTCCAGTACTAAAGAGGTTGCAAAGGTGGGCAGATTTCTTCCAGAAAATGTGGAAAAAGTCCTTTATATCAGAAAACTCTCAAACCTTTTTGCATTTTGTAATATACCCAGGAAATTCATTTTTGTTGAAGCCACTCTGAAGTCTCTAATAGGAAAAGCAACTGTTCTGTGAATTATTGAGGCAGGTTTTATTATCACTGTTAATGCAGTTTTCTCCAGCCAGTTTGTAGTCTTTTGGGTTTCTTCTGCTCAGGAAAAGCCTCCTCCCACCACAGCAATCAGACTGTGTTAACAGCTCCAACTGTAGGAACCTAATTTACTGATTTCACAAAGAGGTGTTGCAACTGCACTAACAGTTGAAAGTAATCTAGTTTCTAGAGTTTCACCACAGACTAGAAAAATCAATAACTGCATAAATGGGCTGTTACCTCTTTTGGATACAGACAAGATATTTCAGGAAGGCACTTGGTCAACCCTTGGAGTTTAGGGAAATGTGCACACTGGGAAAGCAATGAGAGACTTTGCAAGACACTGCAAAATTAAACAGAACATCTTGTATAGATACACTAACACACAAAGGAATTCAGCAACGAGCTTTATGTGCATGGTGTAAAGTGTTCTGAAGTTGTTTTCTTCACTAGCTTCTATAGCAGTTCATTTGCACCTTCAAATCTTAATATTCTCCCTGCTGTCACTTCCTCTTTTTACCTTGACATGTTTATGCCCTGTACAGAATTTCTCTGATGACTTCTCTTTTATGACCCATTCTTAGAAGTCATCAGCAATTTTAATGTTGCTCGGGTTACAGTTATGTCTGACACCATATTATACTTCCCTGGCAGATGATCAACAGGGGAAGACATTAAAATCAAGATACATAAGAGCAGAGCTGCTAATTTGAAGCAAAAAAAAAGATCAAGCAGGTAGGTAGTTTTATTGATAACTGTAACTTGTTGCTGAATATTTTTGTTGTTAAAGATACTTAGTTTTGTAAAGCTCTATTTATCAATTGCAATAGATTATCAAGGCTGAAGTTTGGCAAGGTATCCTCATAGCAGTGACTTCTGAAATAGTTATTTTCAGTGCTCTCAAAGTCCTGATGTACATCAAGCTCTGGTTTGAGATGGTTGTACAAATAATCCTCAGGCATGCTACCTCTAGACTGCAGGCATTGGAAAGTTTTTTTCCCACCTTAGACTTGCTTCTGGTCTTTACTAACTAGTGATCTAAGGTAACATCTATCTTCTTATCTGTTTATTTGCCCCAAACCCATATCTACAACTTCCAGAAGTACAGAATTTTCCCCACTTGAGGCTCAGGAATTTGAGCTTTTTTTCCTTCTTCTGCTGCAAAAATGCTGACTGTAAATACTTTGGCAAACCTGAGTTCCTTGCCAGCCTGTTATCTTGAGCTCCTTTTATCTCTGTCAGCAAGCAGGCAGTAGTGCTGGTTCTTGAGGTGAGGTGAGCGAGGACCCAAGAGTGACCACAGCATGAGTAGTATCCTCACCGACAAGGGTGCAGTCCTGCAGCAGGACAGGCAGAGCTAGGTGCTGGGAACAGGCTCCAGCATCAGTCACAGCAACAGCACAAAGTAGGTCTAGGGGCCATCCGTAAAGGAAAGTGAAGAACAGTAGGGGATAAGGCCCAAAACAAGGTTGGAGACAAGTCTGAAGCTCACCTAACAACCAGGTCCAGCCACCAGGTAAGGTCAGAACTAAGACTCAAAACAAGCACACCCAAAACATAAGTTAGACAGGAAAGCAATTGTCTGGCTAGGCCTGAGCTTAAATGGAGCTCCTGGGCCCATGGATCAGGTGTGTGGGTGGAGGCCCTAGGTGAGGCTAGTCAGGGCCATTAACACTTGTTGGCTCCCTCAGGACCCTGACAGTCCCTACCCATAGCCTGTCAGTGAGGTCTTTAAAGAACAGAAATATCTGACTCATCCAGGGCATGAAATCTGCGAATACAGTGGTGTCAGATTTCTCTAGCTAAGCAGGCCTTGTTCTTTCTTTCAGGGGCAGGGAAGAAGTGTACATTACATGACCTCTGGTATCACATGACTTACCACAAAAGCACAGCAGATTTGAAGCATCCAAAAGTGTTGGGTCTGTGCATACACAATTAATTAGCCATGTCTTCTCAGATGTAGTGCTTACCAGCAAGCCACAACACAATGATTCTGTACTCACACTGTATCTCACTCGTGCACAGTCATGCAGTGAAGTAAAGGCCAAGATTCCCAATGAAAATGGAAACTGGGAGCAAACCACTGTCCACTGCAGGTCAGGCACATCTGATAGGAAATACTTAGAATAAACACAATGGGCCTGTGTATAATGAGCATCAGAAGATGAAAACATAGTCCCTTCTGGCCCTACTTGATGTGAAATTGTGTTAATGCTTAAACTGTCCGTGTTCAGCATGCTTACAATTGGCACTGATTGGTTTTCAGTGCCAGTCAGGCAGGTAGATACTATCTACAGAAGCAGGGCCAAGGAAGACTAATGAGGAAATCATTGTCAAAACCACAATTAGAATTCAAGAGTTTCTGCATTAAACTCACCTTGTCAAGACATTTCTCTTTCAGATACTGCCAACTAACAATGCTGTGGGTGATTTATCTGATCATCTGTATTATAAATTCAAAGGCACTAGCAGTGTTTGGCCTGTGTTCAGCCACATTCACAGGCACAGCATTGCATCAGTGCAGCACACAGCTTCCTGGGTCTCACCTGCGCTGGGCTCTACTTTTTGTTCAATTCCACAACTTCGGACTTATTGTCATCTTCCCAAGAAACATGCTCAGCCCTTGTGTGGTTTTATCATCAAGTTCAAGTTCCTTCGACTTCTGCGCTCGGTGCTTTCAAAACGATAATTCTTTTACCTCTTACCTTACCTGTTACCTTATTTTTTAGCTGGGGAAGTCTTTGGAATGACAGAAGTCTTAATATGTAGGCCTCTAGAAAAGCAGCCTTTTCAGCCAGCTCTCAGGTTGAGGAGGAGGTGGTGGTATGGTTATACCCAGCAAAGAGAGCTCATGCATTGCTCAAGTGACCTGCCACCAAGAGCTAATGAGGCAAATGTTCAAAATTCAGGTGTCTGTGATGTAGGCCTCACCTGGTTGCATCTGAAATGTCTGAGCTTGGCTAAGATTCCCAGACTGGATTCCTCTTTCACTGCAAGGACACATAGGAGAGGAGAGAAGAGGATGGTGGTGATGAGTTACCTTGTGGCACTGAACTGCTGCAGTGACAATGAGCTGTGCAGGTCTGTGCCACTGCTTCTCCTTTACCACATGCCAATTAAAACAGCAAAACATTGGCATTTAAAGCATCTGTAGGAACAGTGCTGCTGCCTCGTTTGCAGGAGAAAAGCCTCTCTGCAGGCTCACATTTGAATGGGCTGGTTCACACTCGAAGTGCTTTATATTGCCACAGCTACAGACAATAATAATGAAGCCTTTCTTAAAAAAGAGTGCTGCTCGGGTATATTGTTTCACAGATCCCATTTCCAATATCTGTTTTTCAGTCTGAAGAGATGTTAGATTTGGTGGGCTGCTTTCCATTCTGACAAAAGGCTGTAGTGATAACGGGCGGTTGGAAGAAGGCTGGACTGACTCTTGTCTTCCTATAACATTTTACTCACCTTCCCTCTGGGAAGGAGCAGCAAATACCATCAGCGGCTCTTAATGAATAAGATGGGGGATGGGGAGAGAGCAAGGCTCATTAGATTTTTTTCCTCCTTGCAGGAGGCAGAGGGTGGCTCAGCAGCTCTTCCTCCTCAGCCAGCACCTTCTCCAGGCTCCTGGGCGCGTTGCTCGCGGGACGGGCAGGCCCTGACGGACACGGGTGTTCCGAGGTCCCCCTGGATGGCACGTGCGAGGGGAAGGGAGTTTGGCCACCGGCGACCAGACTTTCCTTCTCCCAGGCTAAAGGAAAAAGGGATGACTTCAGTCACCCCCGTGGCCGATAGGAAGGTACGTGGCGTCAAACCGCAGCCACATCAGGTAACAGACTGACTCGCATTTTCTCTCATTACCGTCATTTTATTTATTTCGTTGTTGTTGTTGTTGTTCAGTAACCCGCCGCGCTGCCACCCTGGCAC
>NW_008684604.1:0-14109 GCF_000695815.1 Acanthisitta chloris | reverse complement strand
GTCCATTCCAACCCCTAAAATCGTATGATTCAATGATTTTGGAATATGGAGTTTGGGAGAAAAAGCCAGCAAAATATGCCTGTAATTTTTTAGCACGTGTCTCCTACAGGGTATGTATGATAAAACTTGCTCATTTCCTCCCAGCTAGCATGGCAAAAGAAAAAGGTGTTTTCAAGGGCTTTCTTAAAGCAACCCAGTCATATTGTGTTCTTTTTTCTTAGAACCATAGAGTTTAGGGGTTGGAATGGACCTTACAGATCATCCTGCCCCAACCCCTGCCCTGGGCAGGGACACCTCCTCACTAGATCAGGTTGCTCAAGGCTCATCCAACCTGGCTGTGAACACTGCCAGGGTTGGGGCAGCCACAGCCTCCCTGGGCAACCTGGGCCAGTGTCTCACCACCCTCACAGGGAAAAATGTTTTTCTCACATCCAACCTAGCCTTTCCCTCTTTCAGTTTGAACCCAATGCTTGTTTTCAAATGCCCTTCAAGGGTTAAACTAATGACTTTGGACTAAGGTCAAATGAGTTTAGATTTAAAGTTGTGTGAAAGTGTGTCCTGCTTTTAAGAGTACATGTTCCTGCAGCCTTCAGCACAGTAAGGTTTTGTCCTGTTACCATAGTAAGCAAAGCACTTGTTTTCTGCTTTTTCTTTAGGCTCCTGTCTATGGCATGAACCGACTTACACCTCAGCAACATATATATGCTTATCAACCCCCAATGCATACACCACCTCTGCAGAACACTTCTAGCTGTATGTTTTCTCAGGAAATGTATGGGCCACCCCTGCGTTTCGATTCTCCTGGCACTGCACTCATTTCTCCCCGGGCAAGTGAGGACTATTACAATTACAGTGTTCCCCAGGCAAGCACAAATCCCACACTGCCTAAACCAGGTTATTTCACCAACCGTTCAGCCACTCCTCCGACTCTAAAACCTGCAGAATCCAAAGTGATGCCTAAGTTTGGCCAGACAGGAACAACAGAAGGATCGAAACCAGCTCTGCCAACACCAGCACAGCCAACTCAGCCCACAATGTTTAAATTTAAACCCAACTTCAAGTCTAATGATGGAGACTTTACCTTTTCTTCTCCTCCTCAAGTTGCACCACAGCCTCTTAATGCACCTTTTAATAGCAGGGAGAGGCTCTTGGATCTTCTGACATCTGATAAACCTTTACAGGATGATAGATATGCTGACCAAAAACCAGTTAATGACCACGCCAATAATTCAAGAAATATCTTCACTTTTAGCAATAAACATGCTCCAGGCATCTCTCTCAGAGAAAACATGGGACAAAACGCCCACAAAAACTTGGGTTTTGAGAAGGGTGATATGTTCAGTGTCCAAGAAACAAGCAAGCCTCTATTTATGACTTCCAGTTCAGATTTGGCCAACAGAAGTCATGAAACAGAGGGAGGAAGCACCCATGGTGATGAGGATGATGATGGTCCTCATTTTGATCCTGTGGTGCCTCTCCCTGATAAGATTGAAGTAAAGACAGGTGAGGAAGATGAAGAAGAATTCTTCTGCAACAGAGCCAAGCTCTTCCGTTTCGATGCAGAATCTAAAGAGTGGAAAGAAAGGGGAGTTGGAAACGTGAAAATACTGAAACATAAAGTATCTGGCAAATTTCGGCTCTTAATGAGACGGGACCAAGTGCTGAAAATCTGTGCAAATCACTACATCAATACTGATATGAAATTAACCCCGAATGCTACATCAGATAAGTCATTTGTATGGCATGCTTTGGATTATGCAGATGAGTTGCCAAAACCAGAACAGCTTGCAATTAGGTTTAAAACACCTGAGGAAGCAATGCTTTTCAAGAAGAAGTTTGAGGAGGCACAGAATATTTTAAAGTCACTGGGCTCAAAGGCTGACACAGCTGGGACTCAGAGTAGTGGGACTGCAAAGGAAGCAGTGACTCAGGACAGCAAGGAGCCTAGCAGATCCATTGCTGGAAGCCTGAACTTGGGCTTTCAGTTCTCCAAAGATGGAGCAAGCAGTGAAGCTGATAGCAAAGGCAGCGTGACAGCTACATCAACTACATCTGGCCCTACTATTTCATTTGGAAAGGATCCTCAGCAAGCCTATTCTGGTGGATTTGGGCAGCATCTCTTGAAGAAGGATCAGTGGGAGGGTAAAGTCTGTTTAGTTCTGAATGAAGCAGCTGCAAAGAATTGTGTGGCATGTCAAAGTCCAAATCCAGATACGTGGGATTCACATGTCACCCCATTAAGTGGCTCTGCAAGTTTTAAAGCCAGTGGTAACACTGTGCAGGACACATTTGGATCTGCTTTTGCTAAAAAGGAAGGGCAGTGGGACTGCTCTGTATGCCTAGTCCGAAATGAAGCAAAGGATGTGAACTGTTGTGCTTGTCAGAGTCCTAATCCTCAAAGTCAACCAGCTATGGCTCTACCTACTGTTCAGGCACCCCTCACTCCTGGGTTTGGTTCCATTGCTGATGCAAGTAAGCCACAGAAAAATGGGTTTGAAGGGCTTTTTGCTAAAAAGGAAGGGCAGTGGGATTGTAGTACTTGTTTTGTGAGGAATGAAGGTTCGTCACTAGCCTGCGTAGCCTGCAATGAACCAAATCCATCTAAGCCTGGTGGAGATGCCCCATCAGCTCCTACTTTTGGCTTGAAAAGTACATTATCTGAACTTGATGGTGGACAGTTGGGAACAGGATTTAAGTTTGGTCTTGAGCAAGGCAAGACACCTTCATTCACATTTCAGATTTCTTCTGATACTGAAGCTAAGTCTGCAAAGGAAGGATTTAGCTTTTCAATGCCAGTGCCTGCAGGGGGATTTAAATTTGGGATACAGGAGTCTGGTATAAATAACACTAAGCAAGATGAGCCATCCAAAGAAGGTACAACCAGCTTCTTAAAGAGCGTTGATGAAAAGGACAAAAAGGAACAGCCTTCAGAGAGTGGAATTGGATTCCAGTTTCAAGAAACAGCAGACAAAGAGAAAGTTGACTTTGTTTTTGGGCAAAGTAGCAGCACTGCTACTTTTGCTGAGCTTGCAAGAAATACTCCTAGGGAAGGCTTCCAGTTTGGCAAAAAGGACCCTAACTTCAAAGGCTTCTCAGGTGCAGGTGAAAAGCTGTTTTCTTCCCAGAATTCCAAAATGGATCAGAAAGCAAACACATCTGCTGACCTTGCTGAGAAGGATGATGATGTGTACAAGACAGAAGAGAGTGATGATATCCATTTTGAACCTATAGTTCAGATGCCTGAAAAAGTAGAACCATTTACAGGAGAGGAAGATGAGAAAGTGTTATACTGCCAGAGAGTGAAGCTGTTCAGGTTTGATCCAGAAACAAGCCAGTGGAAAGAACGTGGGGTGGGCAACCTGAAGATTCTGAAAAACGAAGTGAATGGCAAGGTCAGAATATTGATGCGGCGCGAGCAGGTCCTGAAGGTGTGTGCAAATCACTGGATAACGACAACGATGAACTTGAAGCAGCTGTCTGGCTCAGACAAAGCATGGATGTGGATGGCCAGTGACTTCTCTGATGGTGATGCAAAGCTGGAACAGTTGGCAGCAAAATTCAAGACTCCAGAGCAGGCCGAGGAGTTCAAACAGAAGTTTGAAGAATGTCAAAGGTTGCTGCTAGATATACCACTGCAGACACCCCATAAACTTGTGGATACAGGCAGGACAGCTCAGCTCATACAGAAAGCAGAAGAAATGAAGTGTGGCTTAAAAGATCTCAAAACTTTTCTGACAGATGACAAAACTAAACTGTCAGAGGAGGAAAATGTAAACTCTGTCAGTGCCAACAGTACTTCTGATCTGGTTATAAAGCCACATGCTGAAAGCACTGGGCCTACTCTGGAGTGGGATAATTATGACCTGCGTGAAGAAGCACTGGATGATAGTGTAAGTAGTTCTGTATATGCATCACCTCTTGCAAGTAGCCCTGTAAGGAAAAATCTGTTCAGATTTGGAGAGTCCACCACTGGGTTTAGTTTCAGCTTTAAATCTGCCTTGAGCCCATCCAAATCTCCTGCCAAACAGAATCAGAGTAGGACATCAGTAGGCACAGATGAAGATTCTGATGTCACTCAAGAAGAAGAGAGAGATGGTCAGTACTTTGAACCTGTGGTACCTCTGCCTGACCTTGTGGAAGTGACCAGTGGTGAGGAAAATGAGCAAGTTGTCTTCAGCCACAGAGCTAAGCTCTACAGATACGACAAAGATGCTAATCAGTGGAAGGAGAGAGGGATTGGGGATATCAAGATCCTGCAGAACTACGACACCAAACAAGTGCGTATAGTCATGAGAAGGGACCAGGTACTGAAGCTCTGTGCCAACCACAGAATAACACCAGATATGAATATGCAACAGATGAAAGGATCTGACAGAGCTTGGGTGTGGACTGCGTGTGACTTCGCAGATGGGGAAAGGAAAGTAGAACTTCTGGCTGTGAGATTCAAGCTGCAAGATGTTGCAGACTCATTTAAGCAAATTTTTGATGAGGCAAAGCATGCCCAGGAGAGAGAGACACTGATAACTCCTCTTTCCTCTCGTGCCAATACACCAAAGGAATCACCTTGTGGTAAAAATGCTGTAGCTGTGCTGGAAGAAACGACCAGAGAAAGAACTGACCTCAGCCATGGGGATGATTCTTCTGATGTAACTGTTGAGGCTGCAGAGGTGTCAAACACTTCGGAAACACCAACAAAAACAGTGGTTTCTCCTCCCAAGTTTGTATTTGGATCTGAATCTGTCAAGAGCATTTTCAGTAATGAAAAGTCAAAGACATTCACATTTGGAAATACTTCAGCCACTGGTTCTCTCTTTGGCTTCAGCTTTAATCCTCCAAGAAAGAGTGAAGACCAGATTTCACCATCCCAGAACACAGCCCAGAAAGAACAGGAAGCCTCTGAACCACCAAAAAGCTCTAATGCTGCTCAGAAGCCTGCAGACAGCAAGGTAGACAACTTGCCTGCTTCAACACAAGATGGACCCTCTAACTTCTCCTTTAAGATTCTGGATAAAGGTGAGTGTCTATTCTCATTTGGTTACCCAACTTAGTAAGCAGTCAGCTCTGTGCTGTTCATTACTCTTTCTTCTCTCAGGAATGTGTAGTTCCTTTCAGTTCTAACACAGGTTATTCACAGGTTCTCCAGAGTAAAGGAGTGCATTTTAAGTCGATGATTTTCATATAAAGATGAAATGCAGCACAGAGTTTTGTTGTTGACTGAGAACAGGAATTTGCAGGGGAGGGAGCTATAACTCTGAAGTCCTGTATCTAAACCTTGGGCTTAAATGCTTGAAGCAGCTCTGAATTCACTTTTTGAGACTCAGATAGGTAGTTGGTATTGTATGTGCTCGGGCCTTTGCTCTGCGTGGTGAAGTGTGAGAACAGCAAATGTGCTTCAGCTAAAACTGGAATTATTCCTGTGATGGAAGTTCTAAAACTACTCCATACCCTTTTTCCAAGCCTAGATGTTGCCCTCTGTAATTTCAGTGGTGTAACTTAACACCAGATGTTAGCTTATTTCCTTAGCCTGAAAAGAGATCGTGTGATTGTGTCCTCGGTGACACAGTTTCTGTCCCAGTCTGACAAAGATGCACTTGCAGATGTTGTGGCTGTGACACAACCACTACAATGTGCTGAAGTGTCTCTGTGAGAAGGATGGGATGGCTCAAGATTATCAACATATGCTCTCTGCTCATTAGCTAAGGAATCACAAAGTCATGTGGCAGAAGATAGTAGCTGCATTCCATTCACATGGGTTGAAATAAGCTTGTCTAGAACTACCAGATGAAATTTCCTGCTGTGAAATACAACTATGGACTATTTACAGAGCGTAGATAAGTCTGTTTTAAAATTCCAGGTAAACACTTATATACCAACAATTTATTTTTTTAGGATTTAATTTTAGCCTTTTTAAATCTAACCCAATGGCCTTTTGGACAAGCACATCCTCCTTGCAACCTGATAGTCAAGGTATTTACATACTGCACTGAATGTGTGATACAAACACTCTAGCAGGCATGGACAGTAACCCAGCTGTGCCAGAGCAGTTGGCTCAGTAATCCTTACCATTAACCTGCATGCTGAAAAAGAGTATTTAAAATTGTGTGTCTGACTATTGTATTTGTCCTGTTAAAGAATGTCTTTAGCCCTTAGTGTGTTTACATGAGCCAACACAGTGGATGGCCCTGTTTAAGCTTTTGGCTTCTGTTTGCCTGATTTTCTGAGGGTATCTGCCTTGCACTTTGCCATCACAGTTTTACTGAATGTGCACTGGAGCTCTTAAATTCCCCTTGTCTAAAGAAGTTAAAATCTGTGATTTTTCAGAGAAAATGCCTCTTTAGTGCCTGAGGTCTTCTACTTCATGTCAATGAGGGAATATTGCTTGGAAGATCTCGAGACAGGTTATCCAGTAAAATACTTGGACATAATTAGCCTCTCTAGAAATGTTTAATTCAGTTTCCTGGTCATCAGTGTTAACTGCTGCACTTTTGAAAACAAGGACTGTACAGATGTGAGAGAGACAACTCTTTAGCTACTGCTGCTTAGCTGCTGCTTCTGTGTCTATACTTCATATATAATCTGAAGTTCACCTTAGCTGGTTGGAAAACTTGCTGAGTAACCAATTTTATAGAATCAACCTAGTTGGAAAAGACTTGCAAGATCATCAAGTCCAACCCTACTGTGGTTACTAGACCATGGCACTAAGTGCCACATCCAGTCTCATCTGGAAAACCTCCAGGGATGGTGAATCCACCACCTCCCTGGGCAGCACATTCCAATGCCTGAGCACTCTCTCTGTAAAAAATCTCTTCCTAATATCCAACCTAACCCTCCCCTGGCAGAGCTTGAGTCTGTGCCCTCTTGTCCTGCTGCTGGTTGCCTGGGAGAAGAGACCAACCCCCACCTGACTCCAACCTCCTGTCAGGGAGTTGCAGAGGATGAGAAGGTCTCCCCTGAGCCTCCTCTTCTCCAGGCTGAACACCCCCAGCTCCCTCAGCCTCTCCTCATGGCACTTGTGCTCCAGTCCCTTCACCAGCCTCGTTGCTCTTCTCTGGACCTGCTCCAGCCCCTCAATGTCCCTCCTGAGCTGAGGGGCCCAGAACTGAGCACAGTTTGCATTTGTTTGCATTCAGAACCTGTAACCAAAACTGTCACAACTTATAGTTTGATTTTTATGTCGTAAGATGTCACTAGTGGTACTTCTTGCACTAATGGTATTTCTCCTTGCTGTAAGCATACTCAGCTTACACAGTTCAACAGCGTTTTAATTTTAAATAGCAAATTTTTAGTCTGCATAAGACTAATGTTAGTGTGAGTGTTGTCTGTTGAACAGGATGGGCAATGAGGCTGGTAAACCACTGCAACAGTGTTACCTGTTGTCGGGGTCTTCCAGCAACCTTTCTGCCTCTCAAATTAGAGGGAGCACAGGATTTTACCAGCTATGTGACTGACTTTGTAGACATTTTCTGTTGTCAAAGATAGTGTTGAAAATTTTCCAATCCGAAGGAAATTTGGTTGGGTTTTTTTTTTTGCTGTAAAACTAAATAATCCACATTTAAACTTAACTCTAGTGAACTTGGTGCAAACTTACTCAGTCCAATTAAGACACGTGCTTAGAATCATCAAGGTTGGAGGAGACCTCTAAGATCATCGAGTCCAGCCATTAACCTGTCACTGCTGGAACCTCTAAACCCTAAACCAGATCCTCCAGTGCCAGATCCAGACACCTCCAGGGATGGTGACTCCACCACCTCCCTGGGCAATATACCAGTGCCTCAACACCCTCACAGGGAAACATTTTTCCTGGCATCTAGTTTGAATCTCCCCTGTCTCAGTTTATGACTTTTCACTGAAGTCGTAATATGAACGAGAAATCTGCTGTTCAAAAATTTCATCCTCCATCTGCTTTCTGCAGGCTCAGGAAAGCTATTGAGGTCTTAAAAATATGAGCAAAAAGGATTGTAATGGTCTATGTGCTGGTAATGGGTTTGAGCTACATTCTGGTGTATACATGTCTGAAATGATTAACTTGCAAAGGGAGAGTCCCCTGGGAAAATGACGAGGGAGGGAATACCTTGAAATAAGGCCTAAGTTTGATTCCCTACTTGGGGTTTTACTTTTTCTTTACTTTGCTTTTTACTCTTCTTAATGAAATCTACTGGTCAGGCACTGGGATATTGCCCAGGGAGGTGGTGGAGTCACCATCCCTGGAAGTGTTAAAGAGGCATCTGGATCTGGCACTGGAGGATCTGGTTTAGGGTTTAGAGGTTCCAGCAGTGACAGGTTAATGGTTGGACTTGATGCTCTTAGACGTCTCCTCCAACCTCAATGATTCCATGATACTAGTGATAAAACTGCCTCTAAAAAGCAGGCTCATTTTAGTGTGTCAGTTGTGTCAGAGGGTCAGGGGATGCATCTGAAATGTTACATGTCTTTTCTGTTCTTGTCACCTCTTGCAATGTCAGATTGTATGCTCAGGAAAATCAGTGTTTTTCTGGGACTGAGTAGTAGTTTGCTGTCTAGGTGAAGATTTAGGTTTCCACTGACTACATTGTGCCACAGACTTAACAAGTATCTTCTTCTTATGAAAAGCACAGTGAGCTTTTGAGACCATCTTCATGTTCTGTTGACTAGTTTAGCTCAAATCTGGAACAATGTTAATAAACAGACTGAGGTACTAACACAGTCAGATTGTTCCCGGAAGCAGCAGATGTGAAGATACTGATGAGCTTATGGAGTAGTTCTGATACATAGTTAACAAATTTGTTTCACACCTTTATGCCCAAACTCCCTCTTTCCAAACTACACTGTAACCTAGACAAACAGAACACCAACCAAACCAGACATGATGTTTACATTGGTGTGTTCTCTCTTTACTTCCATTTTCTCCTAATGAACTCTATATTTGTTCCCAAAGTTTGTTACCTGCTCTTTGCTCTAGGCTTTACTTTCAGCTTTAACCTTTGATCATGCTCTGTCTCAATACTACTGGAATGGACAATTTAATGTCGAAAGAGAGAGGATAAAAAGCTATGTAATACTGAAATTGGCACTGATATTTTTTCCCTGCTGGAAAAGCTAGTTGAATTAGGATGAAAGCAATATTTTTTTTGTTGTTCAGCAAGGTAGAACTGAAAGCTACTGTACTTTTGTAACAATGAAAGTTTCAGCAACATCTATTATGGTAGAGAATAGTCAATAAAAAGCTCAGATTTCCATAGGTAATCTGAAATAAGTTCTGCTCAGTTGCTGTTTAGTATTTTCTAGAACTTAAAGCACTGTTAAGCAATGCAGTAAGACATTTTGCTGTACACAACTTCTTTCAGGCTTGAAATTTGCTTGTTTGTCTCTGTATGATACCTCTGTCCCTCTTCTCCATATTTTAGTTGACATGAGGAATTAAATAGTCCTTGCAGGAGTATAAAGATGCAGCTCCGTTTCTGTTCTAATGCTTTCATTCCAAAGGCAATAGAACTGGATGTAGCTGGACATGCATGTTAGGCTTTCTGACATTTTAACATGCTGTTCTGTCCTAGCATCCTGTGACTTGGATTTTTCTTTCCCGTGGATCAACAGGAAATATATAGGGCCTTAGAGCTAATTCAGTTCTGTACTAATGTGAGGTTATTGTTACTTCCTGTTCTGAAGTGGTTCAGTTGTAATGGTCTGTTCAATTTCTGTGCAAAGCTGAGAAGACTCCAGCATCAGAAGATGACCTTCCATCTGATGAGGTGGTTATAGTGTACGAGTTAACACCTACCCCTGAACAGAGAGCGCTCGCTGAGCTGCTCAAGCTCCCTGCAACCTTCTTCTGTTACAAGAATAAGCCTGGATACATCAGTGATGAGGAGGATGGTAAGCAGTGCTGAAGTTGATATTTGTCTTGCCTTTTTGTGGGGAAAGGGTGGAATACACTGCAGTGGTACACACCCCACCTTGAGCACTCTATGCAGCTTTGAGTGGCTCAGTGTAAGAAGGACATCAAACTGTTGGAGGGTGACCAAGCTGGTGGAAGGCCTTGAAAATGCCAGACTCAGGAGAAGTGGCTGAGGTCACTTGGTTTGTTCAGGAAAGACAGGGCTGAGGGGTGACCTCGTCACAGTCTGCAGCTTCCTCAAGGGTGGCAGTGGAGGAGGAGGTGCTGATCTCATCTCTCTGGTGACCAGTGATAAGACACAAGGAAATGGAATGAAGCTGTCAGGGAAGCTCAACTTAGGAAAAGGTTCTTCACTGAGAGTATGGTCAGGCACTGAACAGGCTCCCCAAGACAGTAGTTACTACCACAAGCCTGTCAAGAGTTCAAGCAGCATCTGGATGATGCTCTTAGTCCTATGGCTTGGTTTTAGGCAGTCCTGCAAGGAGCAGGGAGCTGCAGCTGGTGATCCTTGTGGGTCCCTTCCAACTTGAGATCCTGTGTGAATGCTGTCAGAACCATTAGACACTGCAATGTTCCTGTTTGGACCGATGGGAAGTAATCCTGTCAAATTCCATGTGGCCAAAGATGTACACTCAAGACTTCAATGCAGAAGGGCACAATGCAGACCCAGGAGTGACTAAAGGGAATTTAATTTGTACAGGAGTGTTATGGATGTTGACACTCATTACCAATGCAGCTGATTAGGTAAGACTACATAATCAGATATTTGAGCAAGAGACTTCCTTCAGTAAGTATTTTTAGAGACAAGGCAGTCTTTGTATTAGAAGCAAACATGCTCAGGTGTCCTAAATGCTAGAATAATGGGGTTTTTTTTCCTTTTAAAGCAAATTCCTAATACTAAAACTGAACTTATTTTATGTCAAATCTTGTTGTATGCAACTAAATTACTGCTGATGTATTCAGCAGCAAATATGGTAAATGGAAATTCTGAAACGTTGTATTCAACAGAAAATGGGAGAAGACAAGCCCACCCCTCACAAACACCTGAGCTTGCAAGTTCTTATGTAAAGATCTTCAGTCTTCTTTCCCAGATCTGTTGTAGTGGTACACTGAATAAAAGCACTCAGTAAGAAATGTGCTTTCTGAAAACAAAACCTGTGCCATGTGTCTGTAACAATCTAGGCTGAGAGAAAGTGTCAACAGCACATTGGGGGACACGTGTGCAAAACTAGAAGTGAAAGCTTACTTGCTCTCACCTGTAGAACTCTTGCAACACAAGCAAACTTTATACTAGGCTTGTGAGTCAGAAGGACTTAGACTTCTCTGACTTAGAGGGTGCCTGAGAACTTACACTTGATTCCTGTATTTCAGATGAAGACTATGAAACAGCTGTTAAGAAACTTAATGGAAGACTTTATTGCAGTGATTCACAAGTGAAAAAGAAATTGCAAGAGCCTGTTAAAGGTATGT
This sequence comes from Acanthisitta chloris, assembly GCF_000695815.1. Lineage (NCBI taxonomy): Eukaryota > Metazoa > Chordata > Aves > Passeriformes > Acanthisittidae > Acanthisitta > Acanthisitta chloris. The sequence continues at coordinate 2,765 of NW_008684604.1, read as the reverse complement.
CTGAAGAAACTGTAAGTGTTCTGCTCTATGTACTGAAACAGACTCTGAATCTGAAGGACACAAGGGCAGAGGTTAATTTTCTGTTTCCTGAGGTAGTTTTTAGAACCACTGATGCTGGAGCAGAGAATCTGTATCTCAAAGCACAATGTTAAGCTCACTGTATTAAACTGTTAGTTAGCAGTAAAGTGGTACCTGAGTGAGAAATGTGCATTTCAAGTGATCTCTAAACAAGAACATCAGAGTCTCTTCCTACCTTGAGCCTCTTCTGAGTGTCAAAGATTCAGCTTGGCATGATATTGGACAAGACAAAATGTTGTCTACGTCTTCAAATACTCCCTACTTCTGCAGCTAGTCAGTTTAACTAAGAGTTAGTACTGTTGAAGTTAAAAAGATATTTGGTCTTTGTAATAAAAGTAGAGGTATAGAAGACTTGAATTTGCTACTTATATTTATGTCTACTTTGGCTGTGCCTTAGATGTCAGTGTTACAAACTGAAAGTCTGGTTAGGTGCTTCTAGAAGTGAAGTTTGGAGTTCTTTGGAGGATATGTGCTGGAAAGATGTATATATTGAGCCATCTGCATATGAGGAAATATTGAGAGAAGCCATTAGCTGGAAGAATGAACTCTTGATCATTGCATGGAAATTCCCTGGTGGCAATAGGAAACCACATCTGTATTTCCATTCTAGTCACCCACATTAAGTTAGTCTTTACTTCCACTGTTTAAACAGTAATGCTGTTGGGAAAACTCTTGAGGTCTGTCTGCAAGTTGCTCTGGCTCTCATGAGGTTAATTTATGATGTAGGTGCTAAAAGTTATTTCAGTGTTCTACTGCCTTCCCAGCTGTTTTCCACTCATCTTTACTCCTTGCAGTAGGCATCACAGGGAAAAGTGAACTCAACGGTGAAAGAGAATGTGCTGCAGCTTGGGAAGAGAAACCAACTCCTGAGGAGAAAGCTGAGGCAGAAACTCCTCAGGTTCCTTCTACATCTGTCTGTGGGGTCAGCAGTGATACTGAAGATGACAGTCCAGAAGACTTACAGACAGAAGCTAAAACAGAAGAAATGAAAGTAAGAACTAAATCTTTACTAAACTTCTTCTTATTAAACTTGTACAATTACTTCATATACACGTGAGAAACTCCAATTTTCCCCTTGTGAGAACTAAAACATCCAGTGGGGAAAAACATTTGAGTCTTTTGTGGCTATGCCTAAATTCTTTGCCAGCACTGAAACAGAAAGCTTTGAGCTTAAATTCCTTGGGAAGAGAAAGAAGGTACAGATATTCTCAAAGTATAAACTGCTTTGGCTAGTAAAATCATTCCTGATGTATTCAGAGGGACTAGTTCATTTCTGGAAGTATTGTTTTGGAAACATACAGCTGCAAAGATACTTCAGTCTCTTTAAGTTAATGTCCTTGTGTGTTAAGTTAAGCTCCTTTTTTCACCCTGGAGGAGCAAAGTGTTAGCCCTACATTATTCCAATCACCCAGAGAGATTTTGGCTGTAGGATGTGCCATGGCTGCAGGGAGGAGACTAGAGGGGAATGGTCATAAGCTGAGACAGGGGAGAGTCAGATGAGATGTGAGGAGAAATGTTTTCCCTGTTAGGGGATATTGCCCAGGGAGGTGGTGGAGTCACCATCCCTGGAGGTGTTGAAGAGGTGTCTGGATCTGACACTGGAGGATCTGGTTTAGGGGGTCCAGCAGTGACAGGTTAATGGTTGGACTTGATGCTCTTAGAAGTCTCCTCCAACCTTGATGATTCTGTGATTCTTAGCCTCCTAAGGAAGATGGTTTGTGTCCTAAGCTCTTCCAGCTTATTTGCCTATTATGTTACTTGTTTATTAATCACAGGAGAATGAGGCTGCAAGCTCAGGTGACTTAACCTCTACCAACAAGGAAGAAATACCTACTCCAGCTGAAGAGGTGACAGTATTTGTGCAGTCAGCAACCAGCAGCAAAGAATCAGATTCCACCACAGAAACTCTGCAAGTATCACAGACTTCATCACAAGCTGATGAGAAGCCTGTAGACTTGTCAACCAAAAAGAGTGATTCGGAGTGTGCTGAGTCGACACAAGGTAAGATTGGGGTATGTTTTGGGTTTTATGTAGATCAGTTTATCTAATGTAGTTGCTGTGTTGGGGAGAAGTCGTACCAACTGTGAATTAGAAGCATTAAGTGCCAATCTAGTAAAAATGTGGGGATTAAATTATATGTCATATATCATTTGATATAGATACACAAATATATCAAATTTTGTTGTGTTAAAATTCACTCCTACAGAACAATGATAGTGTTTGTGTAATTTATATATAATAATATATATGTATAGTATATAATAATATGTAGTAACTTACTAGAACTCTGTGGATCTGCACAGAAGGAGCATGCTGAAAATCTCTCACAGTCCTGAGCCCTTTTTTAAGCCATGATAGACTGATATTATGACCAATGTTATACAAACTTTATTGGAGGCAAAAATACTGTAGACACTTCTCAAGTTCTTGTGACTACATAAATGCATTTTCTTTAAGGAAGCAGAGAAAAACCTTTTACTTTGCTTTCTTGTTTGACAGAAAACAAAATCATCTCCTTTGGTTTTGGCAATGCTGCAGGGCTGTCTTTTGCAGATCTGGCTTCCAAAAACTCTGGAGACTTTGCTTTTGGCTCTAAAGGTGAGTTAAACTGGTCTCTGAGACAGACTTCAGCTGAAATTCTGCTTCATCAGAAAGCAGAGAGGGACTTGGCGGTGCTGGTGGCACAG
>NW_008684603.1:0-1059 GCF_000695815.1 Acanthisitta chloris | reverse complement strand
ATGTCATTTTTGGGGGGAAAAAATGTCGTTTTTTGGGGAAATCTGCGAGTTTGAAGGAAAAAAATCTCATTTTGGAGGAAAAAAGTCAATGAGTTTGGAGTAAAAAATGTCATTTTTTGGGGAAATTATTGAGTTTGGAGCAAAAAAAAAAGTCATTTTTTGGGGAAATCTTTGAGTTTGGAACAAAAAAATGTCATTTTTGGGGGGAAAAAATGTCGTTTTTTGGGGAAATCTGCGAGTTTGAAGGAAAAAAATCTCATTTTGGAGGAAAAAAGTCAATGAGTTTGGAGTAAAAAATGTCATTTTTTGGGGAAATTATTGAGTTTGGAGCAAAAAAAAAAGTCATTTTTTGGGGAAATCTTTGAGTTTGGAACAAAAAAATGTCATTTTTGGGGATAAATATGAGTTTGAAGGAAAAAAAATGTCATTTTGGAGGAAAAAGTCAATGAGTTTGGAGTAAAAAATGTCATTTTTTGGGGAAATTATTGAGTTTGGAGCAAAAAAAAAAGTCATTTTTTGGGGAAATCTTTGAGTTTGGAACAAAAAAATGTCATTTTTGGGGATAAATATGAGTTTGAAGGAAAAAAAATGTCATTTTGGAGGAAAAAGTCAATGAGTTTGGAGTAAAAAATGTCATTTTTTGGGGAAATTATTGAGTTTGGAGCAAAAAAAAAAGTCATTTTTTGGGGAAATCTTTGAGTTTGGAACAAAAAAATGTCATTTTTGGGGATAAATATGAGTTTGAAGGAAAAAAAATGTCATTTTGGAGGAAAAAGTCAATGAGTTTGGAGTAAAAAATGTCATTTTTTGGGGAAATTATTGAGTTTGGAGCAAAAAAAAAAGTCATTTTTTGGGGAAATCTTTGAGTTTGGAACAAAAAAATGTCATTTTTGGGGATAAATATGAGTTTGAAGGAAAAAAAATGTCATTTTGGAGGAAAAAGTCAATGAGTTTGGAGTAAAAAATGTCATTTTTTGGGGAAATTATTGAGTTTGGAAGAAAAAAATGTCAATTCTGGAGGGAAAATTGTGAGTTTGGAGGAAAAAATTCTTTTTTTTT
>NW_008684602.1:8427-9772 GCF_000695815.1 Acanthisitta chloris | reverse complement strand
AGTTAACTCCAGCTCAAACCAGCACACACCCCCATGCTTCTACTTAGCTTTCATTCATGTGACTGATCTGACATTCATTAAACCAGTTGCATGATTTAAAGTTAAATCTCTATATGAATGGAGGACTAAAGCCTTTGTTTGGTATGACACAAGTGAAGTTCATAAATAGACATAAGAGATGAAATGGAATATAAATGAGTCAGTAAGAAGTCATTTATATTAATCCTTTTTGGTAATATTATGTGCTTCTGCCTGTCATTTTTAGCACATGCTATTTGTTAGTAAGACAATTATTTACTACTTTACTTTTCATATTACATATCAGTTGATTCTTTTAAATAAAGCCACTCTCCTGCACACTGAGTTCAACAGTGTGGCTGTGTTTCATTTTATAGCTCTACACATTTTAATAGGCAAAAAGCAAGCTTTTAAAGCTTTGTGATAATACTTATAATTACTCAGAAAGATGGCACTTTGTGAACAAGAGAATGCAGAGGCAGGTACAGGTTAGTGTGTAAAAAGCAGAGAAACAGAGCATCTGTAATGGCTTGTATACAAATTTTAAATGGTCACCCATAATGCACCTGATCACTCATAGTTCAATCATGTGTATGTGTCTAGGAGAAAAAGCTTGGGAGTTCAAGGGGAACTACTGCCATAATACTCTTAGTAAAAAAAGGGATTTGAATAATATCTAACCTCTTTTACCACAGCCACACTTCCTTCAATTCATTGTGCTAAACAATTTTTTCATCTTGCAACTAATTGACGGATGAGGGCTACAAAACAAAATATCTATGAAGGTATTTGTTGACTAAAACATTAGAATGGCAAAAAATGCACTTAAAGGACAATTTTTTTCTCTTATACCTCATTTAAACACATTACCCTTTTTTAGGAACTGTCATCCTGACTTTATTACTTCCATAAATATTTGGATGCAATAAGTTCATATTTTATTTATTAAAATGGAAAATTTCAGAATAATTTATTTCAGTGCCATAAGATTCAATTAAAATGTGAAAATGGTACTGCATCTTTTGAGTGAGGAAACAGTTGTGAATATCTTAAAAAAAAAGTCTTTGCTGTAATTTTTTAGCAGATATTTTCAGAAGTTATTGGTATCAAGTAAGAGATTTCAAAAGATACTGCAGTTGAAATTTTTGACCCATAATGTACTTTGCTAGTGCTTGAAATGTTTGACTTTCATCCATTTTCTTTTTAACTCTTTTAACATATTTGCAAAGGACAATGAATTCACACTGAAAGATACTATTTTCGCCTTCTAAGCAGAAGCTACTGGAAATACTTTGAGTTCTGTGCTGAGAGCATTTTAATCAGTTTT
>NW_008684602.1:2558-8375 GCF_000695815.1 Acanthisitta chloris | reverse complement strand
ATGTCACAGAACTTCTCCACAAAGGAGTAACCTCAATAACAAATCTTGAAGGTTGGGTGGGACATCCTTTGGATCCAATTGGCACCCTCTTCAGTAGCCTGATTGAAGCCTGCAGGGTGGATGATGAGAGCTTCCATGGATTCTCAGACTTCCTGGGTAAGGCCATGCAAAGGGAGCACTCCAGGCATGGGCTCACCAGTGCTGATCAGAGGGGAAGGATCACCTCCTTTGATCTGTTGGCGATGCTCCTCTATGTGGTCCAGGATGTTATTTGACTTCTTAGCTACAAGTGTACAGAATACTTCAAATTGATGACAAAACATTTTAAATTTATAACATACAAGGTCTATAAAGTACATGGTCTATAAAGGTTATGAATTGGAAAATAGTGTTGTAGAATTGATACATGATTTAGGACAGGATGTGTATACCCATTTTAACTTCAGTATTTGCTTCCCAGTCCTTTCTTTATTCTCAGTCTCTTTCCATCTCTGTGGTAGTTTCTTATCACCTGTGTGGTCAGAAACTTGATTCATTCCTCTACCTATGGATCCTTTATATGCACATCCCCAATCTTCTTGGGGCTTTTCCTCAAAACTCATTTTATTCAGTTAGATTTTCTTCAGTAAATTCTAATCCCATATCCACCAATTCTGGAAGAACTTTCATAAAAAGAAATCAGATTCTTTGCAATTAGAAAAAACCCAAAACAACCCCATGAAATAAAAGTAGTGTGTGTGTTGAAAAGTAAATTACACACACACACACATGCAACCTACCAAATGCATTTTTCTATCTCATTTGCTGCAGCTGTCCATCTCCTTACATCTGTACAGTACATTGCAACCTTTTGTTCCCAAACTAGACTGTAAACTGCTAGAGGTTGGAATTATTTATTGTAAATACAACTGTAACAAATAAAAAAGCACTAAGAGAGCTCTAGAAAACAGAATTCTTTAAAGTTGTGGAGTTCCCAGGCATACTGTATTTGCATAATCCTAATAGCTTCAACTGAAATCTATGCAGGTGTATAAGCACCTTCCCTTTTCACTTATACAACATCAAAGCTTTAAGGAGATACAGAAATGGGTGGGGAAAAAATTGGAATAGATTTTCCAATTTTGGCCTTATTAACACAAAGCTGGAGAAACTGCCTTTCTCCAAATCATGCAGTTTAAAATGAAAACTTTTATTTTTACTCAAGTGAGTTTTTTAAAGCCTAATTGTTTTGTGTATTTCTGCAATGTGGAATTGGATCAGGTAGTTTAGATTGGATGACTGGATATTGAGATTGTGCTAGTAATATAAATAACTTTTTAAATGAATACTGACAGAGGAAGCATTTGTAAATGTGGCATTATCAGCAGATTATGGATTTTAATTATTTCTTGATGTGTTGTTCTTTGTGTCACCCTATACAGAGGACATGGGGCAATGCAAATCTCTGGAGTACCAGCACCTGCCTGCACACAAGTTTCTAGAAGAAGGGGAATCTTATTTAACACTGGCTGTGGAAGTAGCATTGATAGGGCTAGGACAACAACGAATAATGCCAGATGGCTTGTATGCACAAGAGAAGGTTTGTCGAAATGAGGAGCAGCTCATTTCTAAGCTTCGGGAAATTGAATTGGATCATACTCTGGTGAAGATTTTTCGAAAACAAGCAGTCTTCCTATTAGAAGGTAGCTCAATGTAGATGCTAACTGCTTTTTTTAAACTGTCTTCACTTACAGAAGCCCACTGTATTCCAGTGGAAACTGCCTTACATACTTAAGATGTTTTTTGATGTAGAACTCCAGCAAAATTTTATTTCCTGTCTATTATGAAAATCAAACATACTTCAGATATCACATGACTGTAGAGATTAGGCATCTACTTACCTATAAGCCTTTCATTTTAATTTTTATTGCATTTTGTTGTTTAGATTTGATCAGCATCCTAATTATACAACCCAGGCTCACAATTAAATAATGTAGCCGTTATCATCAACAGTTCTTGGGTAGTAAATTTCTAAATGTCATTTGTATCCTGAAAAAGGACTGGCAGCTTTATAAAAGTATGAAGATTTTTACCTCTGTTCTCAAGTGAAGAGCTCAGAAAATTGACTTAAATTTGCTGGGACAGAAATATAACATTTTCTTTGTAGCAATTAGGAAAATGAGCTGCCTCTGAAGTTTGTATCATATCTGAAAATTGAAAAATATGGACAAATATTGAGGCTTAAGGCCTGTTCGTGTGACTAAATTTTGATTAAGACAAATAACTTGTGTTTGGGAATTGCAATTGCAATTGTGTATTGCAATAAAATCTACAAAAAATGCATGCTTTTGCCTTAGCTTTTAAAAAGGCTTGACATATAGCACTTAAGCCTCATGTTCAGAGAGTAGTCCTGTGGGTTCTAAGGTTGCCATTCTAGTTTTTGGGTTTTGTTAAATGGAGGAAAAACCTTTAAAGGACCCAATTATCTAAAGGCATGGTCCAAGTTTTGAGTGCTTGCTCAAGGGATGGTGGGGAGCTTGATACTGCTCTAGGTAAGTTGTGAAGATTGTTACATAGCAGTCAGGTTTTGCTTTCTTTCTGTAAGACATTTGTCTTTTAAAACTATTTCTTTAATGGAAGAGATGCAGTATGTTGTTTAGCATTCTCAGCTTTGAGTCACTATTATTGCCCAGATTCTTAAAGACTTTGGTACCTACTGGTGGTGCCATTTGAAACTGCAGAGAAGCTGCACCATAAGGAGAGTTTCCATTATGGTGTGGCTGTAACTGCTGCTTTACGGCCTTTGGACAAGAACAGCTGCTTGCTGGATCCAGCAACATAGAGGGATCCTATGGATTATAAAATCAATTTGCTGTATCTATTTATGGGTCAGAATGCTGTATGAGGAAAAGGCAGGATTTCTCTCAAGTATTCTCTGATATTTCTAGTTTACTCCTGCTCACTGATATTCTTCTTGTTTTCTCAGAGTAGTAAACAAGTGATCATAGCTGGAAACCTGCTAAAATAACTACCTACAAAATTGCTGCAGTGAGCAGTGTGCAACGATGGTCTTGCATTACTGTGTGCTGAGAAATCTGGCTTTTCTGCAATAGCTTCAGTTTATTCCAGGTTAGGCAGAAACTGCCAGATGACATGGAGGAAAAACTGCAGTGACCTAAGATCCTAATCATATCAATTGTGGTTTTATAGTTGAAGTCCTATAGATATAATAAAGAAAGCTTAATCCAATATTAAGCTGATTTCTATGCTGTTAATGCAGATTAATGCATGCTGTGTGTAGCTACCATTTGAATGTGTGGGAAAGCAGAACATAAGACTGTGTTGCAAGAATTGTTCTATTTTTTTGCTTGACTGCTAAGTTAATGGCAGAATATATTTTCATATAAATGCTTTGTCATGTATTCTTTGTGTCCTAACTGAGTTTCTGAATGGACCACCAACTGGCAAACATATGTGAAATGGCCTCTTTCATTCAAGCAATGCCAGCTACTTTTAAATGGCTTTCAACTTTTCTTTAAATGATTGAGAGACACACTGTCACCTACTTAATCTTCATTGATGCTTCCATTGTGATCAGCCCCAGTCTTCAGAAATGCCCACCTATGGAGCTCAGATTTTTTTTTTCATGCCTAGTGATTTTTATCTTTGCATTTTGTGCTAAGGCACCAATCAAAAACACTGCTGAAACAGCTCTGCTGGTCCAAGTTGTTACCATCTTTTTCTCATGGAATTCATCATCCTATGCAGCAGAAGTGGTTGAATAAATTTTGTGAGTACTCCTCATCTCCTTCAGTGAAGGGTCAGTCATGTTTGAACCACTGATGGAAGCTATGACACATGTGACTGCAATGAAGAAGTGTGCTCACACAGTCATTCATCCATCCAAGTGTGATGGGTTTGAATCTCTAGTAGAAGAGGAAGTAGTAACTTCTAGGACTGCTGGCTGCTATATGTGCAATAATTGTCCAATAATACTTAATGTAAGATTCTTATTCTGTATCTTGCAGTGTTTAGCACCTGAACCTCTAGTCACTGAAGTAAAAAACTGCTTGACATGATTTTCCTATTAATAGGAATAACAGTCTTAAGGTTGCAGAAAAATGTAAAAATGGAATTCTTATGCACTGTGAATATTCAAAACTCAGCAAGCAAAGAGTTTCATATATTTTTTAATCATCATTTCTGTTGTCCATCTTAACACTGCTGTTATGAATTTGAAGTACTGCACTAAGTGTGCACAAAATCCATTGCCCCAACAATGGGAATAGTTTCCCCACAACAAATACAATTTTTAAGATCATGTGGCTATAATAGACTAACAAAAGCAGCTTTGGTGCAAGATCTGACCTAGTCTTCTCTGGAGACCAAGTCCAGACCAAAGGGTTAATTAAATGCCTAATGTCAGGTGAGACATTAATAGAGATCAGGTGCTGCTGTAGTGATTAGTCATGTAACTTCAATTAAAGATATCTGCTTTTCCACTGTAGCCACATTTTTTTGTGGATTTATTATAAAGCAATTATGCACCAACAGAGGGTACATAGGAATTCATGTGCACAATATAACTACACAGAGGCAAAGCTAGGATTATCATCTACTTTGCATAGATTAGCTGAATGAGCCCCATAGAGCCCTGGGACCATTCTGCCATTTGTATGTGCATTGGTAGTGTGCTTAGTGCTATACAATTTTGTTGTCTGAAAGAATAGATGGTATTTAATATACTTGTAATACGTTTCTCAAAAATATCAATGTAACTTCACCTTCTGTACAGCAAGCTGCCTCTAAATACCAATTCTAACACAAGGTATAGTGAATGCTTTTAAAGGTCCAGAAGTTGGGTTTTAAGAGTCTGTAAAGACTGATATTCTCTTTCTCTTTCCCACAGCTGGACCATATAGTGGTTTAGGTGAAGTCATCCATCGAGAGAGTGTTTCAATGCACACATTTGCCAAGTATCTTTTCACCTCTCTCCTACCTCATGATGCTGAATTGGCATACAAAACTGCACTGAGAGCCATGCGGTATGTATTCATAAGCCATCTAGAAAGAGCACAAGTAGTGGTTTGATAAAGGGGAAAAAGCTTGGTAATCAAGACCTAGTCTTTTTTTCTAAAAGAAGCATTGTACTGTTTGAGGAGAAATTAATTTGGTTCTGTCATCTGTAAAAGCAATTGATGTCTGTACTAACTACAGTATAATAATTTATAAATGTACAATTAGTGTTTATATACAACTATAAAACAGGATGTTACAAATCCTTCTAGAATTCCTCTATTGAGACGTAGTTTTGTGTTAAACAATAGCTTTAGCATGAGCATGTGTTCTCTTACTGATGTGGTTGTGTGTGTATGATGCTAGTGGCAAGGAAATGAGGAAAGAGGCATCTCAGCAGCAGTCTCAGGATCATCTGCTGCTTTAGCTGCTTCCCCTCCATTTTATATGCTGAGCATGATGTCATATGGTATGGAATATCCCTTTGGTCAGTTGGGGTCAGTTGTCCTGACTGTGTCCCCTCCCAATTTCCCATGTACCCCTGGCCTCCTCTCCAGCAGGGCAGCACAAGATGCAGAAAAATCCTTGGCTCTGTGTAAGCATGGCTCAGTAATAACAAAAAACATCTCTATATTATGAGCATTGTGTTCAGCACAAATCCAAAACACAGCCTCATACCAGCCACTGTGAAGAAAATTAACTCTACCTCAGCCAAAACCAGCACACTCTAGAAAGCTAAATGGGGAGAAAATAGTCCCATGTCCAAAGGACTAAAGTGGGCATGCATAAGAACAAAACATAGCTACTATCAAGTCAGGCCAA
>NW_008684602.1:1903-2537 GCF_000695815.1 Acanthisitta chloris | reverse complement strand
GGGGGGGGGGGGGGGGTTTGCCTCCAAGAGTGTCTAATAGTGAATGTTACAGAAGGAATCTAAGAAATATGAAAAGTGACCTTGCATACTTGCTGCTTATGATTAGAATTTTAGAATCAGAAGTTTTAGAATTAGAATTTTTAAAAGATTGATTTCATAATATAGATTTGTGTCCTTGTACTTAATTTCAGTCACTACCTTAAAGTGCTTCTCAGAGATTGCGGGGAGTTTTCCTCCTTAAACTAAATTACTGAAACCACATTGAAAGGCTAGAATAGACATCTCTCAGCAGCTTTGCACAGTGCACTGAATGCTTCAGTGAAGGTGATGGCAGCATGCCATTCCTCTTGAAGAAGGATTTGGGCTTTCCCCAGAATCAAATCATTTCTTTTCTGAAAATTTCCTTTCTCAACTGAAAGATCCAAATCTCTAGTTGATCATGGGGAGCTCCAGCCATCTTTTGGAATGAAGCTGCCATCTCAGCCAAAGAAGTTACTTCTCAAACACGCCAGTATAAGAAAGAGTTGTCTGTTTGTTTCTGTCTGGTAAAATCATAGGAAATATCAACATAATCAGGGCTCTTTTCCATAGATCTCTTGGCATCACTTTTTAAGGCAGATGAGAGTTCAGCTTT
>NW_008684602.1:0-1819 GCF_000695815.1 Acanthisitta chloris | reverse complement strand
TATATTTGGCCCTCTTAAGAAATGTGGACTGCTATCTTGAACTGCAGTGATGGCAGATGCAGACACTTTCTATTCCATGTCTGTCTGTATTCCTCAACACTTCTCAAAAATTCTTATAAAGAAGATTGGTTACTTTTTCCATTCACACCAAAGTGATAATTCAGTGTACAAAGCACTCCTGATACAAACCAAATGAAAAACTAAATAAACCTAAATGTTCTTTTGAGAGGGGGAAAGAAGGAAGCAAACATGAAGATCAAATGTCTGTCTCATGTTTGTGAGGTGGAATGGATCAGAAGAGGGAAATTTGAGCATCCCTTCTTTTGTGGCATGGGTAAAATATTGCCACATAGAAATCTCCATGATTGCTCAGGCTTTTAGAGGTGGAGCATATTTCTTTATTCACTTGAACATTTATCAAAGTTAATTTCCCAAGAATACAGCTAGTTGCTTTCCAGACATAAGTGTTTAGTATCAGCCTACATAGGTCATTGACCCATGATGGCAACTCTGGAGTATTTTGCCTCTGCATTCAAAATTATCTGTTGCCATTTCTTTTTTTTTTTTAAATCCTCTTTTAGTGTGTGGAACACTCAGTGTGAAATCAATAGAATCTGGGACCATAAGGCCTTTCATGCATGCACCTCAGGTTTTCAAGGACAGGGTATGCTATCACATCTGTCTACAGTTCTCTGCTTGCAGCACTGAAACTTATGGAGTAGAGCCATGGAGAATATGGATCTGCAGTGACCTAGTTGACTGCTCACTTGGAATCTGAACTTAAATGCTTGGCTGATCCCCTGTTAAGCCTGAATTTCAAACCAAGCTTTGTGAATCAGACTTTAATGGTGATGTTTAATCACAAAGTAGCTTTGCTAAAACCTAGTTAAATAAATGATGTTTGAAAGGGAAAAAATGTGAAGAATGCTAAATTTGCTTGTTATAATGCTTCCTAATTATGCCAAAAATTGCATGAAAGCCACCAATTCACAACAAAGGAACATAGAAGCTGGCAATGAAATTCAGTGGCAAAAAAATTTTCCTTTCATGCTCTATTTACTGTTACTCATAACCTAATAATTCTTTTTGCATTATGTACTTAGGATTTTTCCTGTTTGTTGAAACCATTTATTAATGTATCTTTTTTTCTCCCCCTTCTCTCTGGGCTTGGAAAAAATCAGCTGGAGAATGCATTTTATTTTTTCATATACAAAGCTATATAGAGCTGACTCAGTAGTACTAGGGAAGAGATTTGAGTCTTGATACAAAACAAAAGAGAAGTATTTTTTTCGTATTAACATGCACATTATTAAATATTGGTAGATTAGAGTTTAAGGACCTTAAAATTTAGTTCAGATTTGAACAGCAAAATGTCTTTTTTGGTATGTCTGAATATATTGCAAGGTCAAAATCCAAATTACTTATTGAATATCCCTCTCCCTTACTTGAAGCTTATGAAAGTGTATTCCAAATATTAGAAAAAACTTACATGTTCTAAGTATGATGGAGAACGACTCCATTTTCCTTCCTGAGGACTGTGCTTTAAAGACTGAAACAAGGCAAGTGAAAAAAGTTTCAACTCTATGGATGATGCAGGAAGTCTCTGCTGCCTTGGCTAATGGATGACTGTCATGGTGTCATGGTTTAACCTCAGCCAGCAGCCAAGAACCAGGCAGCTGCTCACACTCCCTCCTCCCCCCGCTTCCCCCCCCAACCTGGAGGAATGGGGAGGAGAACAAATAAAGAAAAATATGTAAGTTGAGATAAGAACAGTTTCATATTAACAAAGAGTAGAATGAGCTAAAATTCTAATGGATAA
>NW_008684601.1:649-1807 GCF_000695815.1 Acanthisitta chloris | reverse complement strand
GCTCCCTGTTCCGCTCGCCTCGAGGCCGTGGGGTGGTTTGGGCACGGTGTGGGGCTGTGACCTGCGGGCAGACTCTGCTCACCTGGCACACAGTCCCATCCCACTTCCCTGCCGCGGGGCTCGGCAGGGGTCGGGACCCGCTCGGGGCCTGCTTGCGTGGTTAACCGCCATTCCCAGTTCAAAGCCCATCCCCAATTGCTGGTTTGGATCACCCCAGCTCAGCTCCTGCCCCGGCTCAGCTCCCAGTCCTGCTCCTGCCAGTCAGAGTGTCTTGGTAAAGCCTGGAGCTCTGCTCCCTGGAATCACATAATCTCCTGGCTTTCCATCCTTGGTAACTCAGCACATGTAGCTCCTGGGCGCTCCTGGCGAGGCATTCCCGGTGTTCTAGCAGCTCCTTCATCATTCTGTCAGGTCCACACTGTCCCACCTGCAGAGCAGCACCACAGCCTGGCACTGGGGTCTCTAACATGGCTTTATCCCATCCCATCCCACCCTCTCTTATCCTATCTCATCCCCACAGGCTGTTTGGTCTGCCCCTGGCCCTGCCAGCGCTCCTGCTCCAACAGATCTGGCTGCAGGGGGCTGCAGCCAGTGTTTGGGGCTGGCTGTGCTGTGGATTAGCAGTGCCAGGCCTTGCATTGCTCCCTGGGGTGCCATGGGATGCAGCACATCACTCCCTGGGGTGCTGTGGAGTGCAGCACTTCACTCCTTGGGGTGCTGTGGGGTACCATGTATTGCTCCTGGGGTGGCACAGGATGCAGTGGTGCCATGGTGTGCAGTACATCACTCCTGGGGTGCAGTGAATCACTTCTTGGGGTGCTGTGAGGTGCCTTGCATCACTCCCTGGGGTGCTGTGGGGTGCAGTAGTGCCATGGGGTGCAGTGCATCACTCCCTGGGGATGCCATGGGGTGCAGTGGTGCCAGGGGGTATAGTGCATCACTCCATGGGGATGCCATTGGGGTGCAGTGGTGCCATGAGGTGCAGTGCATCGCTCCCTGGGGATGCCATGGGGTGCAGTGGTGCCAGGGGGTGCAGTGCATCACTCCATGGGGACGCCATGGGGTGCAGTGGTGCCATGGTGTGCAGAGCATCACTCCATGGGATGCCGTGGGGTGCAGTGGTGCCATGGAGTGCAGTGCATAACTTCCTGGGGATAT
>NW_008684601.1:0-434 GCF_000695815.1 Acanthisitta chloris | reverse complement strand
ATCACTTCGTGGGATGCCAGGGAGTGCAGTGTATCATTCCCTGGCGATGCCATGGGGTGCAGTGCATCACTCCACGGGATGCCATGGGGTGCAGTGACTCCTTGAGGTGCACCACAGGGCCAGCCCAGTGCTGCTGACTGCTCTGGGGTCTCCACACTGTGCCAGGTCTACTTTTAGCACCCTGTCCCCCCCAGACCTCTCTGGACCCCAGGGGCAGTGGCTCTTGGGTGGCAAGAGCTGTGGCATGTGTGGCCACTCCCCCCCCCCCGCGCAGCAGCCAAATACTTCACCCCTAAATTACAAATCCGGCGATGAGGTCAAGGCCACGGTGGTTTCGGCACAACCATCTGTCGGAGGCGAAATTTCGGGCCCCGGGGGACGCCCACCCCGTTCCCAGCTCCCCGTGCCAGCAGCACCCACGCTGCGAGGGGGTT
>NW_008684600.1:1609-1910 GCF_000695815.1 Acanthisitta chloris | reverse complement strand
CCCAGCATCCTCCATCCCCTTCTCCCAAAGTCCTTCATCCCCTTTGCCCAGCATCCTCCGTCCTCTTTGCCCAGCATCCTCCATCCCCTTTGCCCAGCATCCTCCATCCCCTTTGCCCAGTGTCCCCTATCCCCTTTGCCCAGCGTCCTCCATCCCCTTCTCCCAGCATCCTCCATCCCATTTGCCCATCATCCTCCATCCCCTTTGCCCAGCGTCCTCTATCCCCTTTGCCCACCATCCTCCATCCCCTTTGCCCAGTGTACTCCATCCCCCTAGCCCAGCATCTCCCATAGTCTTACTC
>NW_008684600.1:0-1557 GCF_000695815.1 Acanthisitta chloris | reverse complement strand
ATCCCCTTTGCGTCCTCTCCTCTATCCCCTTCTCCCAGTGTCCTCCATCCCATTTGCCCAGCATCCTCCATCCCCTTTGCCCATCATCCTCCATCCCCCCAGCGTCCTCTATCCCCTTTGCCCACCATCCTCCATCCCCTTTGCCCAGTGTACTCCATCCCCCTAGCCCAGCATCTCCCATAGTCTTCCTCCACGCTTCACTGGGCACACTGGAAGCCTGGGGGTCTGTCAGTGGTTTCCACCAAGGTGGGAATTCAGTCCTTGGCTTTTCCATCCCTGCTGCCACTGGGACATGGCATTATTGTGAAGGCTGTAGGTATGTGTGCCGCCAACCCAGCAGAGACAGGAAGTTTTCTTGTTGTGACTCTTTGTAGTGGTTCTCATGATAATTCAGCACTGAAATCAGCCAGCTGGGCAGAGGGAGCCTCTGGTTTTGCTTGTCATCCCACCTCCAAGGGGTCCTGCTGGGATAAGGATGCCCCAAGGACATCTGACCCCAGCAGGGTCCTGTCTCACTCCTGTGTCAGGGTGACAGCCCAGGGCCACCTGAGGATAAAGAGCTGAAAGGCTGTGACATGCTTAATTGCTCCTTCCAGGCAGAAAGGGAGAATGTAATATTTTGGGAACCAGCTGAGCAGATCTGGCAGCCTGGACTGTGCAGGCCTTCATGGGAAGCAGCCCTGAGCCAGGAGCTGGGTTCAGGGTCCATCCTTTGGCTGCTGAGGCTGCACAGCTTAAATTTACAACTAAGGAATTTCTTTGTTCCAGACAAGTCTTTCCTTATTCCTCTGCTTGGCTTCTTCTTCCCCTTCCCACAGACAATAACCTTGTGTGAATTGCTGGAGGAGACACTTGATCAGCAAACTCTCCTGCCTCCCTGCCAGCTGTATTCCCCCTGATCAGAGGGACCCTTCGGTCCCGTGGGGAGCGACAGGCTGACGGCGATTATGAAAAGCAGATCTCAGAAGGGTTTGTCTCTGTGGGGGAAATGGCACAGCAGAGCTGCTGGGGAATAATAATTATATTATTATGCAGGAATAAAGTCCCATTTATGTCTGAGAAGGGGATGGGTACGGGGGAAGAGCAGTGAATGATTGCAGAATAATTATCCCTCAGCAGCTATGCTGGGAAGCATTTCCCTTGTAGACAAGCCCTAAATATTGTGCTGGAGAAGGACTGGCAGCTTGACCATGCAGTGGGTGAAGGTGGGGCCAGAGAGACACTTGTCAGCATCCTCTGCCTCCTGCAGGAGCGAGAGATGATGCAAACCCGGCGGTGCCACAGACCTGCGGGCAGGGCTGGGTTAGGGTGGCCCCGCTGTGCCCCCAGCGCCCTGCACCTCCCCGCAGTGGGTACAGAGGGATGCTGCTGCCCATCGGCTCTGTCCAGCCCGTCCAGCTGCTCCGGCACACCCCGAGCGCAGCCACGTGCCTTTGTGTTGATCCGAGCCGTGTTTTCCCCCCGCGCAGGGCTGGCAGCGCAGCTCCCACACGCGTCAACCAGTCCCCCCGCGGTGGGGGCCCATAAAGAGTTAATATCTGTGTCACTCTGCCTCCT
>NW_008684599.1:0-3007 GCF_000695815.1 Acanthisitta chloris | reverse complement strand
TGATCTCTGAGCTCCATCCCAACTCCTAAAACTCTGTGCTTCCCACCCATTCCAGGCATTCCGGGTGTTCGAGCGCATGGCCCGGCAGGACGACGAGAGGAGGCGCCAGGAGCTGCAGGCCAAGCTGAGAAAGCAGGAGGAGGAGGAGCAGGAGAGGCTGAAGGTGTGTCCTGCAGCTCAAGAGGTCGAGGTGGAAACCACAGAGCACATCCCAACTGCAGATGTCACCTCAGAGACACAGGAGGAGTCACCTCCAGGTCAGGATGATGCCACAGCTCCCAGTCCTGCCCCAGAACCTCCAGGAGCTGCTGCCCCACCAGAGCTGCCCACGTAAGGCTCTGCTTTCTTCTGCCAGGGGTGGGGAGGGACACTCATGGGGGGAAGTGGGTCAGGAACAGCTCTTCTTGGGGCTCCTCAAGCCTTTGGGGTGCTCTGAGGGGCTCAGGGGGTTGGAGATGTCATGGAGCTCCACACAGGAGGGCAGAGGTGCTGCTCATCCCCAAGATCCGTTGGAACTTCTCCTCCATCCCATTGTGTCCCCAAGACACATCTGGATCTGGTTGTGCCTTCAGGCTGGGGAAGGAGAGGATGGAAAGGGACCTGAAGGTCCTGGTTGGTGCCAGGTTGAGTATGAGTCAACAGTGTGTCCTGGTTTGCCAGAGGGACATCGTGTTCTGAGGGACATCAGGAAAGGCTTTGATGTTTGGGTGTTTGGGCACTGGGACAGGGTTAGGTGGACATTTAGAGAAGGTTCAGGTGGAGACTGGGAGAAGGTTCTTCTCCCAGAGGGTGGTTGGACAATGGAACAGGTTCAGGTTGGACATCAGGAGAAGGTTCAGGTTGGACATCAGGAGAAAGTTCTTCCCTCAGAGGGTGTTTGGGCACTGGGACTGGTTTAGGCTGGACATTAGGAGAAGGTTCAGGTTGGACATCAGGAGAAGGTTCTTCCCCCAGAGGATGCTTGGGCACTTCCCCCTTTCCTCCTGTAAAGAAGGTACCTTCATCCCCTGTTCAATGCTGAGGTGGAACATCCCCATCCCCCTTGGACCTGCCCACTTTGCCCCCATGGTGGACCATCCCTGGGGGCAGAAGGTCTCATTCCAGGAGGTCCTTCCAGATTCCTCTGTGTCTTCTGCCCTGGAAGTGTCTTCATCTCCAGGTGTCCTGAGGAGGTTCCCCCCAGAGGAGCCTCCAGGAGGAGCCCCCAGATTCTCCTGAGGTTCCATCCCAGATTCTCCCAGGGTTCTATCCCAGATTCTCCCGAGGTTCCATCCAGGATTGTCCTGAGGTTCCATCCAGGATTGTCCAGAGGTTCCATCCAGGATTGTCCCGGGGTTCCATCCTGGATTGTCCTGGGATTCTGTCCTGGGTTCTCCTAAGTTCATCCTGGGTTCTCCTGAGGTTCCATCCTGGATTGTCCTGAGGTCCATCCTGAGGTTCCATCCCAGGTTCTCCTGAGGTTCCATCCAGGATTGTCCCAAGGTTCCATCCTGGATTGTCCTGGGATTCTGTCCTGGGTTCTCCTGAAGTTCATCCTGGGTTCTCCTGAGGTTCCATCCTGGATTGTCCTGAGGTCCATCCTGAGGTTCCATCCCAGGTTCTCCTGAGGTTCCATCCTGGATTCTCCCGAGGTTCCATCCTGGATTGTCCTGGGATTCTGTCCCGGGTTCTCCAGAGGTTCCATCCCAGGTTGTCTCGAGGTCCATCCCGAGGTCCATCCCAGATTGTCCCGAGCTTCCATCCTAGATTGTCCTGGGGTTCCATCCCAGGTTCTCCCAAGGCCCATCCTAGGTTCTCCCAGGGTTCATCCCAGATTGTCCCGAGGTTCCATCCCAGATTCTTCCAAGGTTCCATCCTGGATTGTCCTGGGATTCTATCCCAGGTTCTCCCAGGGTTCATCCCAGATTGTCCCGATGTTCCATCCCGGGTTTCCCAGGATCATCCCGGTTTCTCCCAGGGTTCCATCCCGGATTCTCCCAGGGTTCCATCCCAGTTTCTCCCGGATTTCCATCCCTGTTTTCCTGCCGAGCTCCCCGCGGGGCGGAGCCGCTGGGGCTGCAGTTCCGGGCGCCGCCTCCGGGTGGCGCTGGAGGCTCAGGGAAGGCTGTGAGACAGCGCGGGCATTCCATGGCTAATTAACAACGGCTTAATTGGCCACGGACCCTCCAGGGACCTCTGCACGGCCCGAGGGGAACAGAAGGTGTCTTCATCCCCAGGAGGTGCCTCCAGGTTCTCCTGCATCTTCTGCCCTCCCTGATGGGAAAAGAAGGTGCTTCCATCTCCAGGTGCCCCCAGAAGATGCTCCCAGAAGGTCCCTCTAGAATGTCCCTCTACAAGGTCCCTCCAGAAGGTCTCTCCAGGTTCACCTGTGTCTTCTGCCCTCTCTTTCCCCTTCCCTCCTGAAGGGAAGGTGCCTTCACCTCCAGGTGCCTCCAGGAGGTGCCCCCATAAGGTGCCCTCCAGGTTCTCCTACATCTTCTGCCCTCCCTGCTGAGATCTTCCCCCTTTCCCTCAAGGAAAGAAGGTGCCCCCAGGAGGAGCCGCCAGGAGGTCCCTCCAGGGATGCTCAGCTCCAGCTGGAGAGAGATGCAGGAGGAGCTTGAAGAACATTTTCCACCTCTTCCTTCCATCCCTTCTCCTCCTCCCAACTCCCCCGAGCCGGTGGCACCAGAGCTATATAAAGCTCCTGGTGCTGTCACCCTGATGGCTCAGGAATGTAGGGCAGGAACCAGCCCAGATCTGCCACATCCCATCAGGGACAGGCACAGCAGCAGGTGGGAGCAGCTCTTCGGGGTCGCTCCTGGAGAATTCCGGTGGCTTGGAGGGTGTAGAGGATCTTGGCTCACCCAGGTGGCCCCAAGGTCCTCACTCTCCTCACCTGGGAGGCAGGTGAGGCCTAGTGTCAGTGTCATGGGATGTTAAGGGGTTGGGATGGAGCTTGGATGGAGCACCCACAGCTTCTCTGGGGCACCCACAACCTCCTTGGGGCAACCAGAACCTCCTTGGT
>NW_008684598.1:1306-2502 GCF_000695815.1 Acanthisitta chloris | reverse complement strand
GGTGGGAGGACCGACTCACTCAGCCCACCTGCTCCTGGTCAGCCTCCTCCTGCAGGGTGGGAGGTACCCCCTCGAGGCCCATTTTAAAGGCATGGTCCCAATCAGGGTTTAAAGGGACAGGAGCTCCCTGAGTCCCAGGGGAGGGAGGCTGGAAGGTGGGAGAGTGCTTTGCTGTGGTGAGAGCCCTGTCAGCTCCCCCAGCCTGCACTGACTGTCTGGCAGTATCCATTGCTGCAAGCTGGTCCACACTTCCCCAAGCAGCCACAGAGCCTGAGGGTGTGCTCCCTGACTGCTCTGTGGCACAGCCAGGCTGCCCAGGGCCTCACTCTCCCCATGTGGGAGATGGGCACTAAGGCACATGAGTGGGCAGAGCGACCCTGAGCCCAGCAGCACTGAGTGAGGCTGAGTCAGCCAGCAGTACCCTACTGCAAGCATCACTATACCATCACTATCACCATGCCCACAGCTTTGGCAGTCTTGGCTGTTCCAGCCTCGAGGTCTTTCTGCCAGCACCTGTCCAAGGTCGAGGGGTTGCAGTGTGATGCCCAGCCTCTCACTGGCACTGGGGACTGTGGCTCTGTGGTTCTTGCCCGTGACAGGTTTTTTCCAGCCACAGCCTGTGCCCCTGCAGAGCACTCCACAGGACACTGATGGTCCCCTACTGGGATGGAGGGGACCAGGGGTGGGCACACTGGTTGGGAAACACTGGTGCAGGCAAAGGGACATGGGGGGAGCTGGGGGATGTGCTGGTGCCTGCCTTGCCCTGGGTGCTGCCCGCCCTTCCCGGTGCCAGCTGGGTGCAGTGCTAAGGACTGGGAGGGCTGTGTGGTGAGTGCAGTGGGGGGTGTGTGGTGCTTAATGGGCTGTGGGGCCACGTGATGAGCCAGGGCACAGAGCCCTCACGCCTGGCCAGGCAGCCCTGGTTACTCATTTGGCAAAGGGCACAGGGGGCAGATGAGCCAGTGGAGGTTGGGAAAATCTCAGGCATGGCAGCAGCATGGCAAACGGGGGTGGCAAGGCAATGGGGGAGAGCACGAGATCTGGGCCAGGGGTGGACACATCAAGGTCATATGAAGGGGGCAATGAATCACTGCTGGGTGGGCTCCAGCACGACAAACAGCCCAGGAACCACCCCCACCCCTGTGCCCTGGGACACCCTGGCACAAGAACAGGGCTGAGCCTGCAGCTGAGCTGGG
>NW_008684598.1:0-1284 GCF_000695815.1 Acanthisitta chloris | reverse complement strand
GGAGCTGCCAAGAAAAACTCGAGGAACCCTTCCTGCACTGGGGCTGAGGAAAGCTAGAGTGGCTCACCAGCCTGGCACTGCAAGCCCACCCTCCCGGGCCACAGCAGGCAGCCCAGGGCCGCAGGCATTGCTGGCAGGACAGAGCTTTCTGGACCGGCTGTGCTGTCTGGGAAGGAGATGAGTAAGAGCCGAGGCCTCGGGCGGGAAGGGGAGGAGCAGGACTCCCGGGCTCCCCCGGGAACCAGTGCCGATCCACTCCCACTGCCCCCAGCTGCCATCCTCCGCCACCTTCCCTTGCCTCAGTTTCCCTAAAGTGGTACAGCTGCCCCTCCTGCACCTCGGAGGAAAAAGATAGAGGTGAAGCACGGCCACACTGCCATGCATGCCCCGAGGTGCCTGGCAGGACAGGGACAGGGTGGGGGCCAGAACAGGCAGGCCAGACAGGAGCCGGCAGCGCGTGCTGGCTTGCAGGCAAAGCAGCTTGGGGTGCTAGCGTGGCTGTGGGGGGGTAGGTGGGCGGCTGGGGGGGAGCTGGCCCCCACTGCCACCCCACTGCACCCTTATCAGTGCTGCCAAACTGCTGGACACATTGTGCTGCTGTGCCAGGCTGAGCTGTGCCAAGTGAGCCCTAATGATGCAGGTCCCTGGTGGCACCATACTATGTTGGGCCAAACTGGGACATTCTGAGCTCAACTGTGCCAGGCCAAGCTAAGCCAGGTCAGGAAGTGCTGTGCCTAGCTGAACTGTGCCAGCCTTGCTTGTTCATATCAACTCAAGCTGAACTGTAATGAGCTAAACTGGGACAGGCCAAGTAGAGCCAAACCAGGTGAACCCCCTGGTTGTGCTGTGCTGTACCAGACTAAACCATGCCAGCCCTGTGTTACGCCATGCTGAGAGCCAAGCCAGAACGTGTCAGCCTAGCTGCGCTGTGCTGAGCCATGCCAGGATGAGCCAAGCTGGGCCAGCTAACCCATGCTGGCCCCCCTGCTATCCCACACTGAGCTGAGCTGTACCGAACTGTGCCAGACCTCCATGTCATGCCATGCTGATCTGAGCTGGACTGAGTTGAACCGTGCTGGGCTGGACTGTACCAAACTGAGCCAAGCAGCTCACTGCAGGTCCCTGGGCTAAATGATGCCATGCCAAGACAAACTGAGCTAAGTAGCAAGGTGCTATACCGTGCCGTTGTGTGCTGAGCCATGCCATGAGCTGTGCTGAGCTGGGCTGTGGTGTGCCTAGCTGCGTCGGGCTAGGTTTAGCTGTGCCATGCCATGCCATGCCATA
>NW_008684597.1:0-2453 GCF_000695815.1 Acanthisitta chloris | reverse complement strand
TAAAGCTCCTGTTTTCCTGGGCCCGCAGGAATTTGCAGGCTCAGTGAAATCACTGGGGGCTCCCTGCAGAGGCTGCTGGGTGTTAGCCCTCTGGATCATTTGCCATTGGAGGTAAAGAGCTGATGGAAGAAAGTTTTTCCACCAAGCTGCTTGCCCTGCTCCCAGCCTGGAAGCCAACATGTGACTCCTGTTCCTGCAGGCAGCTGCAGCCTGTTAGCCACAGGACAGGGAGCTGCTAAACTCAGGATACTGATTTTCTGGAGCTGCTAACCTCAGGATGCTGATTTTCTGGAGAGGAGCTCCTTTGTATTATCGAAGTACTGTTAAAACTGTCCCCTGGGTCATTTTATCATGAACATCTCTGCATGTAGGTGCTTGTCTCCTTGAAGTCTGTGCTTTGTGATCTAATGGATATTTTTCCAAGCGATGCAGGTCAATGATTTACTCACAATATGTTCAATTCCTTCATTTTGTACAAATTTGCAATCCTTTCCTGTTTCAGTCCTACTAAACAGCTTTCCCTGGAGTTCCAAAGTTGCTGTGTTCTGGTTTGTTGTTTTTTTTTCAAGATGTGATTAATTTGCTCTTATAAAATTCCATTCTTTATTTGAATCACTGCCAGAGATCACTGCTTGGGCACACAGAGGGGGAGAAATGGTTTGGATTCTGGAGGGGCTGAAAGTTTAATTTAGAGAGGGCAGTTCAGGATAAGAATGAGAAAAATGCCGTGAGCTCTGCACCGTCGTCATAAAAGACACAAAGCTCACAACTCCCATCACCAGGAACTCTGGGAGCAAAGTGGCACAAAGGAAGTAAAATCTGGGTTTCTCCTGCAGTTTCCTGTTGTGTTAGATGACAAATCACTCGGTATTACCTTGACTGCAAACCTTTTTGGGGGGTGTTGGGACATATCTGCAGCAAGCTGGGGGGGGTGTGTGTGCCCTCCTGGGAGCAGGGAATGTAGCTGGGAAGGTGGGACATATCTGCAGCAAGCTGGGGGGTGGGGGTACCCTCCTGGGAGCAGGGAATGCAGCTGGGAAGATTTCCTGCCCTCACAAGGTGGGAGAGGAGGATCTTTTATTGTCAGAGCACCTGTGAGGGTTGATGGATGCCTACAGTGATGCCCTGTGCTCCTCTGCCTGCCCTGTCCCGTGTGAGCACTCTGGCCAGCAGCTCACTGCAGGGGTGTGATCTGAGCCTTGTTTTGCAGCATTGTTATAACAGCA
The DNA here is from genome assembly GCF_000695815.1 of Acanthisitta chloris. Classification (NCBI taxonomy): domain Eukaryota; kingdom Metazoa; phylum Chordata; class Aves; order Passeriformes; family Acanthisittidae; genus Acanthisitta; species Acanthisitta chloris. The sequence continues at coordinate 1,227 of NW_008684597.1, read as the reverse complement.
GTGGGAAACGTGGTGAGGGTTTGTCAGCTCAGAATACGGCCAGATGCCAAGCCTTTTCATCCCGATTACCTTGCAGTTCTCCTTGTTCCAGGGAAGTGTTGTTGAAATACAGCTTTGCACAAAGAATGGAGAGAGGAAAGAAACAAGGGGGAGACAGGAAAAGGGCCTCCCAGGCTCTGTATGGCTTTGCCTGCAGTTTGGGACAGAAACACCTTTGTGTAGCAGGTGATTCCAGATGGATTCATCCTGGTGTGTTGCCCACCAAGAGGAGTTCCTGAGAAACCAAATGCCTTTGTCTCTAAGAGCTAAACATGTTTTCAGGGATCTCTCTCCTTCAGGAGACCCAAACCAGGTGCAGGCTGGGCTGTGATCCTGGTGTAATCATGTGCAGGGAGAGCCTGCTGTTCTGGGGCTCTAGTTCCAGCTTCCAAGTGATCCCAAGCTTGGCAAAGGTCTAAATGTTTTGCAAGAAAAAACTTGGGAACGTGCCTATCAAACTGCCAAGCCAGGGACTCATGAGCTGCTGTCTGTAGTGCTCTGGAACACTGATAAAAAGCTTCCTAAGCCACCTGCATGGAGAGCATTCCCGAATTCAGCACCAAAAGCTGGGTGTGCATGGTGTTGGATCTCATCTGTGGGTTTGGGACAAGGATAAAGGTGCTGCTCCTGTTGGAAGCCTCACTGCAGGCTGTAGGAGCTAATAGGGGAGCATGCTGTCCTGTGGAGGGGACTCATGAAGCCCCTTAAAGGGAAGCATGGATCCTTTGGATGTGAGTTTTTGGATAGCTCTGCCTCTCCATGCATGTGATGGGTGGAATATACCTAAGGGAGATGCCACTATGAGCTCTGGTGCTTCACATGCAAGGGCTCAGCCTGACCAGGAAGCATCACTGGTCCCTTCCTCCTCCTGCACATCCCTGGGAGAAGGGATGGGAACCACTGTAAGGCTGTCAGCATCCATCTCCTGGAATGCCCACTCCAGCCCTTCGGGAGCGAGGGACGTGGTTTAGAGCTCGAGCCAACCCTGGGCAGTTTGCAAAATGTGATGTAAGGGCTCTACTAAGGGCACAGCCTCGTGCTGGAGCACAAATCCCCCGGGAATGAATTTCGCCAGACCTGCTGGAGGCAGGCGGAGCAGTTCTGGCCGCGAGCGCATCCCACCCTGGGTGTCGCGGCCGTGGGGAATAGCGCACGGGGACCGTTCCCAGGCTGTGCCTGCTCTCCGCC
>NW_008684596.1:4525-7430 GCF_000695815.1 Acanthisitta chloris | reverse complement strand
TGTGTGCGGTGGCCAGGCGAGCGGGCGAGGTTGCTAAGCGACTCGCTGCCTTCGGAGAGCTGCGGCCCCCCGGCGCGCACGGTGCTGCGGCGCGCCCACGGGCACTGGAGCAACCCCCCCCCAGCCCCCGTGGGGACCACGGCTTGGAGCGGCAAGGCCACCTCGGAGCATCCTGACCCCGGTGGGTGAGCGGCACGACCACCTCGGAGCATCCTGCCCCCGGTGGATGCCAGTTGGGAATGGTCCTGCAAACGGCAGTAAACTGGTTTGTGGTGCTGATGCAGCAACCTGCCGTCGGTGAGGACAGAGGGACACATCCTGAGCCGCCCTCGTGGGAGCTGTGTGACACCCAGGGCTGGTGCATGCCCTGGGCTGGTGAGTCCCTCGCAGGTGGAGCATGTCCCAGGGGTTCTGCATCCCCCAGTGCTGCATCCCCCGGGGCTGACACATCTCAGCCCTCCTGGGTCCTCTTCTGCCGCTCTGTAGACAGAGGGAGGTGATGGCAGCTGCGGGGCCAGTGATCTGCAGTGCCTCGTCTGCGTCATTTCTGGGCTTTTTCTTTTTTTTTTTTGTCTGGAATGGTTCTTATTTATATTGCATTTTCCAGCCTAAGCCCTCCCAGGTGCAGGATCACCTCCTGTGTGTGTCCCGGGTGCCTGCTCTGCCTGCTCCCTGCTTAGGAGGCACAACCTCCCAAACGCAATTAAGCAGTGTCTGAGGATCCAGCCCATCCGGAGAGGATCATTAAAGGAGGTAAAAAGACAGATGCATCCTGTAAAAGCTTGTAAAACCCCAGTGTGCCATCCCATGCCACTGCTGCAGCACTCACAGCTGCCCTAATGCCCCTTCGCAGGGTTACCAGAGCAACGGGTCCCACCCAGGGGAAGAGGAAGGGTGACCTTCCTCTTGCCTTGCAAGCACCCAGAAGCAATCTGGGTGATCCTGGGGTGCCAACTGGTGTGATCCCTCACCCCTCACTTCCACAGATGGCACAAAGCTGCCACAACAGGACACCCCACGGGGGATCTGCCCTCCCTGCCCCGGAGTGAGGTCTGCCAGCACCTTGTCCTGTGGCCATGGAGAAAACCCTCTGGCACAGCAGTGGGCATGGCACAGCCACAGCCCCCCTGGTTCCCTCAGTGGCCAAAGAGTGTTGGCAGGGCCCCAGGCGATGGAGGGGCAGTGGTAACCATTTTCCACAGCAACCCCAGCGCTGAGCGCGGCGGTGCTGGCACGGTGCCACCCAGCAGTGGGTTTGTCACCACCGTGTTGTCATGGCAGTCGGTTGCAGGATGCCAGAGCACAAGCCAAGCCCTGCCACTCACCACCAGCACCTCTGGCCTCTCCCCACACACAGCCCACCGGCTCCTGGTGCTCCCCATGTCCCTCACGTGTCCTCCTGGGGCTTCTCCCACCGCACACTGTCCCCGTGCACAAGGACCTGCCTGGCCCAGGCACTGCACTGAGGGGACAGGGCTGCCCCTGCTCTGCCTCCACTGGGACAAGGCTCCTTGGAGGAAACCTGCAGCTGCTGAGGCCCTGGAGCTCTGCATACCTCCCCCAGGGTGCTGGGATGTTGCAGCTCCTCTGAGCATCCCAAACTGTCGTGCATCCCAAAACCCTGAAGTGCTGAGTGTCCTGAGTCACTGCACATCACCAAACATCCTGAAGCACTGTGTTTCCTGAACCACTGAGCATCCCAAACCTTCACATATCCCAAACTGCTGCTTGCCATGAGCCACCATGTGTCCCAAACTGTTGAGCATCCTGAACCTCCACATATCCTGAGCCAACATGCATCCTGAACAGCTGAGCATCCCAAACCATGGAGCATTCCAAACTGTTGAGCATCCTGAACTGCCACACATCCCAAACCACTGCTCTTCCCAAACCACTGCTCATCCCAAACCACTGCTCATCCCAAACCACTGCTCATCCCAAACCACTGCTCATCCCAAACCACTGCTCATCCCAAACCACTGCTCATCCCAAACCACTGCTCATCCCAAACCACTGCTCATCCCAAACCACTGCTCATCCCAAACCACTGCTCATCCCAAACCACTGCTCATCCCAAACCACTGCTCATCCCAAACCAGCGTGCATCCCAAACCTCCACACATCCTGAACCAACATGCATCTTGAACAGCATCCCAAACCACTGCTCATCCCAAACCCCTCTCACCTCTCACACACACGGACTGTCCACGCAGCAATGATCCAGAGGGAAATGCTGAAGACCAGCAGCACTGTCCCAGGGCAGATTGTCATGAGTGTCTTCATGACGAAGCGAGTGTTGAAGTTGATCTTGTTGAGAGCCCCAATGCTGCGCGAGGAGGCGTCGGTGAAGAGTTTGCTGTGCAGCAGCATCACCCGAGCGATCAGGTAGAGGCGCAGAAACATGGGGATAGACAGGATGATGTCCACGTCTGCCTCTGCCCGAGAAGGTGTGTAGGAGAAAGCCAGACGGGCTGTCCAGAAAAATTTGTACTCCCCAGGGATGGGGTGTATGGCACAGACCAACATCTCCAGGCTGATGTAGAGGATGCGCTCGTACGTCATCGCTATCCGCCAGTCGTCGGCTCCGTTGTCGATCACAAAGAGCTACAGGGGTGAGAAACCACATGGTCACTGGTGGCCACAGCAAAGCTGCCCCCCTGGCATCCCACCACAGGCACTGGGGGGGTCTGACACCACAGGCAAAAGGAGCTGGGTCTGGCTCAGCCAGAAGTGCTGGGGATGGATGGGGAAGGAAAAGGTGCGAATGAGGCATCACCAGCCTCGAGGCTGCTCTGCTGGTGTGTCTCAGGGATGGTTCCAGGGCTGGGGACACCCCAGAAAGCTTTAAGGTGCCTGGTCTGGAGCACACGCCGAGGCAGGGCATGGAGACAGCTCTCTCTGACAC
>NW_008684596.1:2073-4474 GCF_000695815.1 Acanthisitta chloris | reverse complement strand
CCCCCAGCCGAGGCTGTGGTGCCACAGAGCACCAGCACAACCACCCCAGCCCCTCCACTCCTGCCAGTGCTGCTCTGGTGTCACTGACAGCCACCACACCCGAGGGGCAGGGGAGGTTTTTGGGGGGGGACCGGCCAGTTTTTGGGGAGGGAACTGCCACAGTCAGAGCATCCAGCTGCTGGCAGCGATGGGATCCGGTTGTCATGGCAACCGCCGGTTCATCCTGGGTACACCAGCTCCGCTCCCACCGCCAGCGATGGAGTCGGGGTCCCCACAGGAGCAGCTCAGGCTGGGACCCTCGGGAATGCCACAAGAGCCTTGGGAATCCCATCCTGCCTCGTCAGGGCCATCCTGAGCCTGCCCCGAGGCTGCCACCAGCTCCTCCCTGGGGTGACATCCGTGTCACCCACAGCAGCAGGGACATGCTCGGGGCCTCTCTGCAAGCAACACTTGGCAAAGACACCACTAGGAAGGGACGAGAGGGTGACGTGACTATCGTCACTGGTGTGTCCTCGACCCTGCAAGCACAAAGCCACACTGGCTTGGCCAAGGGTCCAGGAGCTTTTGCAGCCACTCCAGCCAGGGCAGTGGGTGAGAAGTGGAGGGGGGCATGGTCCCAGTGGCACTGTGCCCAGGAACAACCCTCCCACCCTGCCAGAGGCCCCAGAGCACCTGTGCCTGTCCCCCCCCCGGGCACAGCACGTAGGGCTGTCCCTGGGAACGGCCAGAGCCACCAGGCTGGACACGGAGTGGCCATCCCGGCCACCTCCCCCTCTGTGGGGAAAGCTCTGCTCCTTTTAGCTGCTTTGTTTGAGAAGTTGTTTATAAAAACGCTCCAAGCTGTCAAGGGAGATCCTCAGGCATTTAGCTAGCTGACAGCCCATTCCTTCCTGGAAAAGGGTGTTAAAATAAACAAATTAGCAGGAGGAAAAAGGCAGGAGCCTTTTGGCTGCGTGGTGGGGGGTTGCCATAGGCCAGGGCAGGGAAGGGAAGGAGCAGGAGGGGATTTGGGCAGGTTCCCCCCGTGCCAGCCCCTCTTGGCCCTGCACCTGCAAGCATCGATGTGGGTTTCCATGGAAACCCAGTGTGTCCAGTGGTACCCAAGGAGGCATCCCCAGCACCACTGGTTCCAGCAGGGGATGGAACAAGTGTGTCAGCCACCACATCTCCAGACAAGCAAAGCCCAAGTAAAGCCACCGAGACACCATGTGGGGGCAAAAGCTACACCAAAAGGCACAAACAGCCCCAGGCACTCTAAGGACAGGGGCAAGGAGAGCTCTGCTCCCCCAATCCCTCTGAGTAGAGCTGGCAGCTCTGACAGCACTGTGCTCCTTCATGTGCTGTGGTGATAACGGGATGCTGGCAGGGGATGGCACTTTCTGCACCTCTCCTGGGCATCAGCACCATCACCAGAGTGATGTCCCAGCCCCAGAGAGACTGAGGCACGGGAAGAGCTTCAACTATCCCAAAGACCTAATTAACACAGTTAGGAGGATTATAGAATCACAGACTGGTTTGGGTTGGAAAGGACCCTAAAGCTCATCTTGTTCCACCCCCTGCCATGAGCAGGGACACCTTCCACTAGCCCAGGCTGCTCCAAGCCCAGTCCAACCTGGCCTGGAGCACTTCCAGGGATGGGGCACCCACAGCTTCTCTGAGCAAGAGAGGAAGAGGGAATGCTGAGGGAAGAGTCTGAAGTCACTGTTCTTTCCCAGAAGCCAGGAGGTCTGACAGAGCCACAGCCAGGCCAGCACAGTCCTCAGTTGGGTGAGAGCTGAAGATTTATAGCTCTGGAAGCCCCATTCCTTCCCAACTGGGCTGTCAGCAATGCCATTATAACACCTAAGAGATAACAGTGTGATCACAGCCAGCACAGCTTTGTCTGGAGCAGATCAAGTCCCACTGATCTCATTCCCTTCCTTGCCAGTGTCACTGGGCTGGCAGAGCAGCCAGGTGAGGATCAGAGGACCACGGTGAGGTTCAGGCCCTGTGTGCAGAGGGACAGCAGTGGGATTTCAGCTCAGGTCACGGGGGGAGAGGTGGGATGAGAGGGTGGACGCTGTGTTTGCACAACACACAGCCAAGAACAACAAGCGGAGGAAGCGGCGAGTGCCGGGGCAGGGCCCTCCCAGCTGACCCCGGCCGCCGCCACCCCGGGGTAAATATTATTCCAGCAGAAACCAGAGCTCTCAAATATTTGCTTTGAGCAACTCACCTCCAGGCTCAGTCCCCAAGGGCAGGCTGAGCTGCAGTGGGGGCAGGCAGGGAACAGGATGCTGCCTCCAGCCTCACACCTGCACAGCCACCCTGTCCCCCACCCTGAGAGGGACCAGGTGGGGTCACGGTGTGCTCAGGGCTGGGAGTTTTGTCATCCCTTCCCGGGATGCTCCTTCTCCTGAGC
>NW_008684596.1:0-2062 GCF_000695815.1 Acanthisitta chloris | reverse complement strand
GCCCTCCCATCGTGCCCAAGCCGGATCCCGCAGGGAAGCGCAGCCTTCCTGGAGCAAACTGGGAACCCTTTGACTTCCCAGGGAGGAAGAGAGTGTGCAGCCCTGATTAGGAAAGGATTTCACAGCTTTCCTTGGCACCTCAGCTGCTCTGAACCTTTCCCAGCTGCAGCCTCCCCCAGCCACCAGCAGATCCACTGGGCACCCAGAGCCAGGACAGACCACTCAGTGCGTGGCCTGACTCCCCTCGAGACCCCTCAGTGCCCCCCAAGTCCCCAGCAAGGGGGGAGGAGGCTCCACACAGGCTCTGAGCTTGGGTGCCATGTCCCACCCGGGTGCCTGGAGGACCCCACAGCCCACCCCAGCAGCCCCTCAGCACCAATGACATTGGCACATACCTGCACCTCCCGAGTGTGGTAGGCAATGATGAGGCCCAGCAGGATGACTGTGGAGAGGCTGATAAGGCATTTCAGGGCCAGGGAGAACATGGAGTCCTGTAGGGGGACAAGGAAGGGCATTAGGGGGTATGTGGTTGTGGGTCACTGCTGGCACTGGACTCCACACCCCCAGGAAGATGTTGCCCCCCAACACCTGTATCCCTCCCTCGATGGCATTTTGGCCACCTCAGCTCCCGCGCTGAGCAGTTTGGGCACCAAGTAGTGAGGGCACCATCAGCATCAGTGGCACCTCCAGCATCACCAACACCATTGGTACCACCAGCACCGTGAGCCCTTTCTCCAAAACTCATTTTTAATCCAATTCTGCAGTTCCCAGCCTCCTCCCACTGGGATGTGTGACACCAGCATCCTGGCCTCATCCAGCCTGAGCCCAATATGATGCCACCCAAACAACTGATCCTCATTAGATCCTCCAGATAATTGGCCTTATGTAAATTCAACCAGCCCCTGATCCATTGATGGCCAAAGTGATAGGTCCTCAGGATGCCACTTGGAAAAGCAGGATTCACCGTGCCCTTTGGACACATCATGCAGGTACCAGCCACAACCCAGCCCCACTGGTGCCAGGGTTGACAGCCACTCACCAAGGTGTTATATCCAAACCGATCTGCTTCGCTGCTGTACCCATCCCACACCTCCAGCCTATCCCCAGCACACCCAGCCCTGGCACACTCATGGCATACTGAGACCCGGCGTGCTGGTGGCACACCATCCTTGGCTCCCTGGTGTGCTGGGCTGCCTTCAGCCCCACTCCTCTCCCTCTCCTCGGTGTTCCCTGTCTCCATGGGGTGTTTGCAGGCGGAGAAGGGACTATTTGCTGCGGAGGCGTCGGCGCATTGTTAACGACTTGGCTCGGGCTGCGCAATTGTGTGGATATAATGGCTGGTGCTGAGAGAAGTGCTGGGACCAAACACTGGTTATTAATAGGCAAACTCCGGGGCAGCATCGTGCCAAGGAGGCTCTGGCCAGACCTTTCTCAGCACCACCAGCCCTGCCAGACACATGGACAGCCATCGGCCCACCCGGCAAGTGTTACCTACTATGTTTACCTCCTGCCAGTGCCAGATCTGAAGAGACCCAGCAGCAAGAGCCATTCCTGAATCCCATGCTTGCAGCAAACAACATGGGGTCTTGGCAGAAGTGGGGCAAGACCTTGGCACCCCTGGCACATATCCTGCTGCACCATGTGGGGGTCAGGACGCTTCGCCCCGGCGGTGCCGCGTGGGTGGTGGAAGCAGAAGTGCTGTCCCGTGGGAAGGAGAAGTCCTGTCCTGCTCACACTCAGGAAAACCCTAGGCTCACTTCCTCTGTCAGCCCTCCAGCTGGGCAGCATGTGCTGGTGTGACTGGGCCATGGGGCAGAGCTGGAGCTGGGCCAGCACCTGCAGCACTGCCATCCTTGTCTGCACACCAGCAGCCAGCCCCGACCGTGAGCACTCCCTCCCTCGTGGCTCTGTCCCTGCTGATGAGCTTTAGCTTCCCGTGGGGGCTCCTGGGGGGATTTAGCCACAGTCACCCGTTGCTCCAGCTCCAGCCTGGGGGTGCAAAGGGGCAGGGACTGCCCTGTACCCCGCGGTTGTTGGCAGGAGCGGTGGCACCAAAGCGGGG
>NW_008684595.1:1090-2800 GCF_000695815.1 Acanthisitta chloris | reverse complement strand
AGCCCCATGGGCACTCCAGGGCACTCCAGTTGGGCCGAATGCCAGGGCAAGTGGGACAGTGGCAACAGCTCAGTGCTGGGGGACAGCCATGGGAAGGAGCTGGTTCCTCACTGCCTGGCAGCGTTCCTGACCCTCTGCGGCACCCAGATCCATTTCCAGATGCCACTGACCCCTGAGGATTGCCCACCTGCCCCGCCCCGCCCCAGAGTAGAGGGTCCTACCCTGTAAGCGAAGGGTGGCAGGGGCTGGATGCGGAGCAGCAGGCAATCGGACAGGGAGATGTTGCTGTTGCGGTAGCAGCTGAGGTCCTGGCACCCCCACACCAGCTTGTAGACCTCCAGGCATGTCAGCCCAGCCACGGCTGCTGTGGTGGTAATGATGGCAGGCACAATTTGCCCAGCAATCCGCTTGCTCTAAGGACAGGAGGGGTGTCACCAGCTGCTCTACACAGGACAGGGACCCCTGACCTCATGGGCTGCCCCTCTCACCATCAGCCAGGTGGCAGGGGGGATGCCGTAGTTCTCTGCGCGCAGGTTGGATGCTGCTGTGATGAAGTCCATATGGATATTGTTGTCCTGCAGGGAAGAGTGTAGGGACATCAGCATCCCATGGGGACATCAACCCTCCAGGCTGAGCAAGGCCCCCTGCCTAGCTCTGGTACCTTCTCGAAGTAGATGGGCTCCATCAGGGGCCCTTGTGCCTTCTCATGCCCCATCAGCTCCTGTCTCCACTGTGCCAGGTACTGGGTGAGCTCTGTCAGCCGCCTGCGGTCTGGGAGCACAAGGAGCCCTGGGGTGGTAGCCCTGCTCTGTGGCACTGCAGGGGTATGCACAGTGCCCCTACCTTGGTTCCCATCCTCCTGGGAGCAGGGATGAGCAGCACTGCAGCCCACTATCACCAGGCTGGACCCAGGGACCTGGGGACATGACCTGGGGAACCCAGGGGTGTGGGGAGCCTCACCTGTGGGCACCTGCATCTCCTCCTGCTCCTCTGTGAGGGGGATCTGGAGCCCTTCCTGGGGTGCAAAGGGTGGCAGGACCACATTGTGGAGGATGGCCTGGGCGACCATCCTGTCCCTACATGGTGGCACTCTGTGTGCTTGTGCAAAGAGGTGAGCAGCGGCCAGGATGTAGTCCAGGTGGGTGTCCTGTGGGGCAGAATGGAGGCCATGGCTGGGATGGTCCACAAGCCCATGCAGCCAAGGGCACCCTGCACTGGCCCGAGCTGGCAGAACAGCTTGGCTTTGCCCCAGGGTTGAGGAGCCACTCCTCCTCTGACCATAAAGCACATGCAGGCTGTCCCCAGCAGTGCCCTTGCTGACCTGGCAGCCCTGGACAGACTGTGACAGATGGAACATGACTACAGTCCAGCATCCCTCTACACTCAGCCCAGGCTCAGCTCTCCCCTTGCCTGCACCATTCCTATGCGAGACCCTACAGATCTCCCTGCACTTACATTGTCAGGGTTGAATGTCAGTGGATGGGGACAGCTCCTCTGCCCTGCCCAGAAGGGGACACCCGGGCTGGCTTCCTGGCACAAGGAGAAAAGAGTCAGGCTCAGGGATGCATGTCCCCAACTGTGGCAAGGTGGCTGGTGGAGGAGAGGGGATGCAGGGGATGCCAGCCCCATGGGCATTGGACTCACATGCTCTGGGGGATAGATGTGCAGCAGCTGGGCAATGGCATCGTGGTAGCAGCTTTGCCAGTGCCG
>NW_008684595.1:0-1047 GCF_000695815.1 Acanthisitta chloris | reverse complement strand
CCCACACCTCCTCCAGTACCTTCAGGGCCTTTCCTGCTGGCAGCTGCTCTGGGAAAGCTGGGTCTCTGCAAAACCAGGCACTGCTGATGCTGGTCTGAGAGCAATCCCGCAGGACACCTAGGTGGGATGCGGCAGTATGGCATCCTCTCCCCATCCCTGGCAGTGCCCTGGCAGGACCGACAGCTCCTTTCCCAGCGCTGCTCCCCCCAAGCCCACTCACTCCATGAAGCGGTTGATATACTCTGCAGGCAGCTGGAAGAGCGCCTCAAATTCATCACGGGCCCACTGTTGAGGGGGAGTGGGTGTTGAGCACTGGGACCTCACCTCATGCCCCCAGTGCAAGCTGAGGACGAGGGAGAGGCTGTAGTGGGGCCAGCAGCAGCACTCAGGCTGCCAGCAGGAAGCAGCTGGGGCTGTATCTTGCCCACAGTCCAGCATCAGAGGGGAAATGGGGAAGGAAGGCAAAAGTTCCAGCGCCTCCTCACTGGGTACTAGCGGGGAGGGCAGCTCAGCCTACCTGCAGAGTGTGCTGGATGGTGCTGGGGAAGTACCGTAGGGTGCAGGGGGGGAAGGTACCATCTCGCGGGGTGCCAATTGTCCCCAGAGGCTTGGTCAGGGGGGGCACCATGGCCAGCACGTTCCCCCGTGGCCCTTCTGTGCCCGCATCTAGCAATGGTGTGCGGCAGCGGAGGCAGCAGCTCTCCAAGTAGGCACCTGCAGGGAGCCAGAGGTGCTGGGGAGCCAGGCGGCATGTCCAGGAGCTTGGCCCCTTTCCCCTCCCTGGCACTCACGGGCCTCCAGTGTGTCCAGGGCACTGACGACACCGTCCAGGCGCCGGAAGAAGTTGTCCCGGTAGATTGGTTCGGTGGCAGGTCCCACCTGGTTCTGGTGAGCTGTCACCCTGACATCACGGTTCATGCGCTGCACAGCTGCAGCAGCCACCACTGACTTCGGCTTCTGTCAGGGCAGGGAGCGGATGGGCAGCACTCCCCCACCTCACAGCCCTGGGGAGTCCCTAGGACCGCCAAGATGCCCTTCGGGAGGAGC
>NW_008684594.1:8596-15245 GCF_000695815.1 Acanthisitta chloris | reverse complement strand
CAGGGACTGTCCGGTGTGCATGGAAACCCAAGGTGCGGGGGATCTGTGGTGCTGGGGCTCCGGGGTGCACAGCGAGACGATCTGGGGCGCAGGGTGAGCGTGTCCGGGCGGGATGTGCGGGGTGCGAGTGACAGAGCGGGTGTGCAGCCCCAGAGCTGCTGTTGCAGGAGCAGCGGACCTTGGGTCCACGGCCGCGTCCTTGCTCCAGCGGTGGGAGTCGCTCAGCCGGGCTGTCCCGTGCTTCAGGCTCAGATAACCGTGCCTGCAATGTAAACAGCCTCCCTGGAACTGCCTGGCACTGCGCGTCCGGCTGGCCTGGCCAAGGGAACCCTGCGGAGCAGCACCTCCATCATCACCCTGCGGGTCATGCCCAGGGTGGTTGTCTCTGAAAGGGATGAACGAGACCAGGGAAGAGGGGCGCGAAGCCCGAGCACAGGCTCCAGGCCAGAGGACAAAGGGCAGCAGGAAGGAATGCCATGAGGAAGGCCCTGTTTGTGTTGTCTCTCCCTGGGCTGAGGTGCCCTTTCTGCCCTCCTGAGACCTGACCTCCCCCAGCCCTGCTGGGATGAGCTGTCTTAGTATTTGGAGGATGTTATTTTTGCCTTCCGGCCAGCCTGTGGGTTCATATAAGCAAACATTTCCAAAAGCAGTGGCTGATCTTTGTTGCCTTGGTTCCTGAGTGTTCAGCCTGTGACAGCTCTGTCCCCAACTGGAGAAAAAATGTGTGTGGGGAGGATGGAGATGCTGAACTGCTCCAAAACCAGGCCCAAAACAGCCAAGAAACAGGAGCATCCAAAACTGCTTGCTACAGTGGAAAATGTGACCTGTGTGCCTTGCTGCTAGGCGGGGGCTAGCTCCTGAGACCCACCACGTAAGGGATTATTCCTGGGAGCGGATCAAAGGGACTCCAGTTACATGGAAAAATGCAAGTGTAAAACTGGGACCCCTCCTGCCCCGACCCTGGGAGGAGCCCTTGCTGCTTTCCTGCTGTGTCCCACCCCAGACACTCCTGTGCTGGAGGCAGTGCAGATGCTGGGGAGGACACATTCTTTGGCGCTCTGTGCCTGGGGAAACTGCCGGATCCCACTGCTGAACAGAAGTAGCTCTGTCCACAGGTCCTTGGCTGGCTGCTGGGAGAGGTCCTTGGGATGGGGTAGCTGGATGTCCCTGAGACCTACAGAGGGGTGTGGGGCAAAGGCATCCCCACGTATCACCAGGAGCTCTCTCCTCCCATGCTGTAGCTCATGGCAGCGCATTGATGGAGCATGAGGTCATGCAGAACAGGCTGGGCAGTGCAGGCAGCGACTTGAACTGGTGCCCAAGTTTTCCTGCCTCCTGAGGCTGGGCTAAGGGAGCTACAGCATCTTTTTTGAAACCTTCACCTGATGCTGGTCTGTCTGCCACCAGTGTGTACCCTACAGTTGTGGAGTGGCAGGAAGAGTAGGATTAACTTAAAGGAGTCCTGCTATTAAAGGACTAATGAGTAGGAGCTCACCGTGTAGTAGCTTAGGCTAATGAGAACAATGCTGTTTGGTGTGGGTCCGGGCAGTGAGCCCACAGCTCGTTAACTTGCACCTTCTCCAGGTCATGCAGGTAGTGAAGGGTTATTCCTAGGTCTCCACCTAAGTTCAGCCCTTGCTCTGACTCTTGCAGCGTGGCAGTGAAGAGCCTGGCATCAAGGGATGTGCTGTCCTAGCGCTTGGCGAGGTTTTAGTGAGGCTTTCAGCCAGTTCTGTGGGAATCTGGTCTAGGTTTATGGAGACTGTTGCTGTCTTGCAGCTTTTAGGGTAGAATAAACTGAGGGTGGAAGAATTTCAGCCCAGCTCTTGCAATCTGATTCAGCCCTGCAGTGGGGAGCAGAAAGTTGATGAGTGGGGTGGGTTGATTGCACTCACTCCCCTCCTGAACAGGATAGGGTGGTGTAAAGAAGAAAAAGATCAAGTGTGGGTTCTTCCCATGGGCTGCAGTTCTTCATAAACTGCTCCAGTATGGCTCTTTCCCATGAGATACAGTCCATGAGGAAGAGACTGCTCCAGCCTGGAGTCCTCTGTAGGCTACAGTGTGGCTGTCTGCTCCCCTGTGGTCCTCCACAGGCTGCAGGGAGACAACCTGTTTCACCATGGTCTTCTGCATGGGCTGCCGTGGAATCCCTGTTTCGGCGCCTGGAGCACCTCCTCCCCCTTTTTATTCTCTCTCTCTGCCAGGAGTGTCTGCAGGGCTTTTTCTCTCACATTTTTCTCACTTCTCTCCCACAGCTGCTGCGCAGCGGTTTTTACCTCATCTTGGATATATTATTACAGAAGCAACCTGAGTGTTGGCAATGGGTGCAGCTTTGGGCAGCAGAAGGTCTATTTTGCCTTTGTGTGGAGTGGCTGTCTCCAGCATGGGAGCAGTTCCTGGTGTCTTCTTGCAGAAGTCACCTTTGCAGCCCCTTGCCACCACTACCTTGCCATATAAACTCTATACTATGGGAAATGCTGGAGGTGGATGAACTGGTAGGGAAGATGGTGCAGCCCCATCAGTTCCCTGGGGGAACCTGCCTGTGATCTGGGGCTGCTTCATGGGAGCTGCTTGGAGAGTGATGAAGGTCTGGCAGGCATCATGCAGGGATGGACCTTGTGCTCCCTCCCTGCATGTCTCCAGCATCTGGGAGCTGAGGCACACGGACTCCCCTTGCAATGTTTTTTTTTTGGTATTCTTAGGAGTACAAACTTTCATTAGCAAAACCCAGCAATGGCATCAGCCCCATTCCCTTGAATGATTCTGTCCTGCTTGTGCCCAAGCAAACCCCAGACTGGCCACTCCCACTTCCCAGCCAAATGTCAGAAATATTTGATGCACCAGACCCCTATGTGTACCCTGTCCCTGCTCTGATGTGCAGGCTCTGTTAAACCCCTTTTTTAATGTGCCAGGGCAGAGTAGGTCCTTGCTGCTCTGCCATACTCCTGATCTCAACCATCACTCTTGAATGCAAGCAGCCCCGTGGAGGATCCAGCAACTGGTCCCTGCCAGGTGCTCTCCCCTCCCTATGGAATCTGCACCAGACCAGTTCCTGCTGTTGGGTTGGGATGCTTTTGTGTGCATCCATGGGACTCTGGGATGCCAGCCTTAGGGATGGTTTGCAGTGACACATGGCTTTACTTCCAGGTGACTTCTGTGATGTGAACCACTGTCAGAATGGGGGAACCTGCCTGACTGGGATTAATGAGGCCCCTTTCTTCTGCATCTGCCCTGAGGGCTATGTTGGGATTGACTGCAATGAGACAGAGAAAGGTGAGGAGCTGACTCTCTCGTGGGTGCTCCATAAAGGCCAGAATCCTTGCAGCAAATTAGTGTCTCTTGTAATGGCCCTGCACCATGGGGTCCAGCCCTTCTAATGGCTGATGGGCACACAGAATGGAGGTACAAGCAGAGATATGGTGATGGGATATGCTTGGGGGAAATGCAATGTCTTTGGGGAGTGGCAGCCCACCTGTGCCTATATTACTGCTGTTTTTCCCCTTCTCCAGGCCCCTGCCACCCCAATCCTTGTCACAACAATGGCGAGTGCCAGATAGTGCCAAACCGAGGGGACGTCTTCACTGACTACATCTGCAAGTGCCCCACGGGGTACGATGGGGTGCACTGCCAGAACAGTGAGTACAGTGGTGTTGGGGGGCCACAGGTAGCTGCTGGTCTGCTAAGGGCTTGGGGACCCCCTGGGCAGCTCCAGGGTAACAACTGGGGGTTGTTTGCAGCTGTGGCTCTGTGGGCCACCAGGGTGGGACTATGGAACTTGCAGTGGAGGGAAGGACTGTGGCACAGGGACACGCTGTGTCTGAGCCTTGGTCTGCACCTCTGGAGGGACATGGTGCCTCGAGTAGTGAGAGAAGGGGTGCCTCAAGGCTCAGTCTGCTCCACGCAGACTCCCAGCCTTGAGTGTCCTGGTGCACCAAATGTGGGGTCTCCTCTCTGGGACTGGTTCTGGGATCACCTCCTGAGCTCCCCCACTCTGTTTCCTAGACAAGAACGAGTGCTCCTCTCAACCTTGCAAAAATGGAGGCACCTGCCTGGACCTGGATGGTGACTACACCTGCAAGTGTCCTTCTCCGTTCCTGGGGAAGACTTGCCATGTCCGTAAGTGCCTGGCACCAACTGTACATAATTCCCTTTCCCTCCCTGTTCCTCACTGCTCTGTACCCAATTGCCAATGTGCCCAGGAGAAATCTCATCAATTGGTTTAGGGGATCTGGAGGGCAGCTGTGGGTTCTGGTGTGCTGGCTGTCCTTGATGCCAGCAAGCCTGGTCCTGATGGAACCAACATGCTTGGGAAGTTGCTGTTTCCTCTCTGGGGTGGCCCCAGGATGGCCCTTTCCTCTCCAGACCTCTGTGCCGTGAAGGGGACTGTTGGATGGTGTGGTTTTGGCTGAGAAGTGAGGAGGGGACACCTTGGGGACAGTCAAGTCCTAGAACTGGGCTCCATCTCCTCCTTTGTCCCCAGATAAGAGGCAAATAACCCCCTAGTTCTCCTCCTTGGTCACCGTCTCTCTTTGATTCTGTTCTCCCCACTGCCCCCAGGCTGTGCTGTTCTCCTGGGCATGGAAGGAGGAGCCATCTCTGATGCCCAGCTCTCAGCATCCTCTGTCTACTACGGCTTCCTTGGCCTCCAGCGCTGGGGTCCAGAGCTTGCCCGCCTCAACAACCACGGCATCGTCAATGCCTGGACCTCCAGCAACTATGACAAGAGCCCCTGGATCCAGGTACCTGTGGCAGGACTGGGAGAGCTGGCATAGCAGGCAGGTCCAGTAAGCACGGGTGGTCTTGCAGTGCTGCTCTCCTGGGATTTTCCTGCTCCTGGTGACAAATGCAGGGCTAAATCACTACAGCAAAGTTCCACCCAGGGGCATCTTGGGATGTGCCTAGAGAAGGCAAGTCCCTGGGGGGAGAATGAGGACCTAGAGTGCTGATTCCAGCTTCTCTGCCCACCTTGGGATGCAGGGATGGAGGGGTTTTGCCTAGAGGAAGCCACAGCACCCTGGGCAGCCTCTCTCCTGGTCCCTCCCATCCAGGCTTGGTGGTGCTGGTGGGTGCAGGGGCTGTACATCCCATCTGTGCTGTGCCCTGCTCATCCTCCTCTCCCCTCCACAGGCCAACCTGCTGCGGAAGATGCGGCTGAGCGGGGTCATCACGCAGGGCGCTCGCCGTGTGGGGCAGCAGGAGTATGTCCGTGCCTACAAAGTCGCCTACAGCCTAGATGGGCGGGAGTTCACCTTCTTCAAGGATGAGAAGCAGGACATAGACAAGGTGGGCTGCGATGCTCCTTGCAGGGGACATCCTGGCTCTTCCCACCCAGCTGTGCTGTGGGAGCTGGGCTGGCTGTGAGCTGCCTCCCAAACTGTCCCCATGTGTGGGAAAGTGCTTGTAACCTGGGGCAAAGCCACGCTGGGAACTGTCCTAGTAGTGAGATGGCACAGGCAGTTCCAGTACCAAGCAGTACTCTCTGCCTCTGTTTAATTGACCATAATAAGCATAACCAAAGAAGCAGTACTGACTTATTTAGGTCATTCAGATAATATCTTTATCACTGTGGGAACTGGGCACGGCCTGGGAGTGCTACTGAACAGCTTGTGTGGCTCGGTATTGTGTCTGCACCAAGCATGAGCTGACAGTGTGTCTCTCAAAGCAGGAACATTTCATAGATAGCAGCGTTCTCCACTCTTAGTTTTTTACGGCAAGTGTCTCCTGGTTGTTTTCTGAGCATCCAGGGAATGGCTGGAAGTATCTGCTTTTAAAAAAAAAGTTCCTCTTGTTTCTGCAGCAGTGGCAAAAAATGCATGAAAACATGACTCAATTTGTTGTGTTAAAAAGAAAGAAGTGAGCCATCTCTGCACTTGTGATTTGAGAAGCATTGTGGTAGTGGGAGGGAGTGGGTGATGCTGCATGTATGGCTCTGTGGGGGTGAGGATGGAGCAGGGAGTGTTGCAAAGCTCTGTTGAGAGTGTTCAAGCTGCTGCAACTGTTCCAGAGCATGAAAGCAAACCCCAGCTCCCCTCTGTCTGCCTTTTGCTGTTGGTGGTGCTGAGGTCTGTCTGTCTGCTGCACAAAGGATTTGATGCAGGAGGCTGTGGGAGGGCTGGGGCACTCAGACCTGCTCGCTGTTGCAGATTTTCCAGGGGAACGCGGACTATGGTACCATGCAGACCAACATGTTCAACCCTCCCATCACGGCCCAGTTCATCCGCATCTACCCCGTGACGTGCCGCCGTGCCTGCACGCTGCGCTTTGAGCTTATCGGCTGCGAGATGAACGGTAAATGTCGGTAGCTCTCCCCTCCCCAGGGGCCGCAGGGCAGGGAATGACACAGGGCAGGGCATCACCCCTTGTCCTAGTTCTGATCCCCCGGGACAAGGGGTTTGTCAGTGCTTGTTTTTCCTCACTCTGGGTGGCTATATGATGCTTGGAATACCCAGGGGTGTGTCTGGGGGGCCCAAGCTGCTAATCCCACCAGCTCAGCCAGCTCGAGCTGGATTCTCATGCTGCTAACACCTTCCCAAGTCAGGCTTTTTTATTGTGTCCCCTCCCCTTCTGTGCTGTGAACCTGCTGCTTTTCCTGCTGGAGAGCTTGAAAAGCACCAGAGGATCAAAGACCTCTGGGAAACAGATGATCAAC
>NW_008684594.1:1937-8555 GCF_000695815.1 Acanthisitta chloris | reverse complement strand
TGCGGCACGTCCCTGACAGCTGAGTGGGACTTGCATGTTGGTGTGGGAGTGGGATGTTGTGAGGGCTTGGGTCCTGTCCTGCTGCTGCCTGGGTGTGGTGCCAGCCGTGCTTTTGGCTAGAGATGTCTTTGCATTGCTCTCTTCACCCTTGAAAACATCCTCCTCTGCCTGTTGCCAAAGCTTTCTGTATTCCAGGGCTGTGCTGTGCTGTGCTGTGGGGACATTCCACTCGTTCTTACAGCAGGAGGCACTGTGAGCCAGGGAATAACTGGGAGCTAGAAATCCCGGGAAAAGGCAACCCAGCGCCTCTGCCGAGCATTTCCCTGCCTGGCCCAGTTGCTGCTCTGGGATGTGGAAACATGGGAATGTGGGGATGGCTCCTGGCAGGGCTGTGGGGTTTTGCTTGCGGCAGTGCCGCGGTCTCTTTCCTTTTCACTGCCTGTATAAACTGTTGTGTTACAGTGTATTTCAACACGGCAGGTTGCTCGGAGCCTCTGGGCATGAAATCCCGCCTGATCTCCGACCAGCAGATCACAGCCTCCAGCGTCTACAGGACCTGGGGCATTGATGCCTTTACCTGGCACCCCCATTACGCTCGCCTGGACAAGACAGGCAAAACCAATGCCTGGACAGCACTCAACAACGGCCAGTCCGAGTGGCTGCAGGTGGGTCTCCAGGCCCTCCCTCTGTAACCTCATGTCTCCTCTCCAGGAGGTGTGCCCCAGGACACCTCCTGTGCCAGGGTGGCTGGAAGGAGGACGGAGCTGCTGGGTTTTGCTTTGGGCTGAAGCTTTGCTATGGGACATGCAGCCCAGCAGACCTCTCCCCAGGCAGGGAGGGATTACAGGGGCAGTTCAGGATGGGACCACAACCACTGATTTTAACAGCAGTCCTGTAGCTCTGGGTCAGAAACATCAGTGCCCATAGGGACAGGGTGGTGCCATGTCTACACCTTCTTGTGGTGTGCATCAAGCCCACAGCACTCCAGTTCTGCATCACTCCTATATGAAGTGCCATCCCAGCCTGTGGTAGCTGTTCCATGACCCTCTGGCTGCCCAGAACACCATGTTTCTGTTTGGCAGGAAAAAAAAATCAGGTTTGCTTTTCTCTTCCCAGTCTGGAATGGAAACAAATAGTTTTGAAATTTCCTTCTCAGTTTCCTTTCTTCCCTGTTTTTATACTTTTCACATGATTCCATGACATAATAGGACAAAGTGGTTTAGATATTTGTCCTGCTTTTTATTTGGGAGATGATTAAAAGCAGCTGCTTCCCAGTCCTAAATAAACCAGCTTATCAAGACGTTGGCTGATGGGGTCGAGATGACACGCTGAGTTGGGCTGTTGGACTGTGTATGTGTGTACAGATTTACTTGTATACTCAGGATTTACGTGTATTGTATAGCTGTAAACTGCCCTCGATGAGCATAAAAGAGGAACTAAATTAAGGAGACTTTCAGCTTTTTTGTGAGTTTACCTTGTAGCGTGCCAGCAGTGTGGCAGTGTAAAGAGAATAGAAAACATCTTACTTAGAACCCAAATGTCAGACTGTGCTGAACTGCATATTTTCTCAGCCTGAATATTTTCCAGTGGAAATGCATTTTCTCCGTGAATCCTTTATTTTTCTTTTTTAATTGAGTTTTTTTTGCTGTCATTCCCACATTGATGTTTTCAGCAAAAGATGTGGAGGTGGCAGTGGCAGGCAAGGGAGCCGAGGCAGTGCGTTTGTGCCCACTTTTATTTGCTCTGCGGGATGCTGTGACTGTTGAAGGATCAAATATTTCCCAGTAGTGTTTTAGTGGCATTGGGGTGGGAGCTCAGTGGTGTTTTCTCCATTCTTGACCCCTGAGGGCCAGCTCATCCTGGCTGCCTCAGGGACATGTAGGGTGTTGTGGGGTGAGAGCAGCACTCCTGCAAGGAGTTGTGACGTGCCTTGTCTCCATGCCAGATTGACCTCCGGGACCAGAAGAAGGTGACTGGCATCATCACGCAAGGAGCCCGCGACTTTGGGCACATCCAGTATGTGGCAGCCTACAAGGTGGCTTACAGTGACAACGGCACATCCTGGACCCTGTACCGGGATGGCCAGACAAACAGCACCAAGGTGAGTGTGGGGCAGGGCAAGCTGAGCAGTGATCTCCTGGGGCTCAGGGATACCGTGGTGGGGAGGGATGGGTGGTGGTGGGGAGGTCCTGGCAGTGCTGACACCCACCTTTCCCCCCTAGATCTTCCATGGCAACAGCGACAACTACTCACACAAGAAGAATGTGTTCGACGTGCCGTTCTACGCCCGTTTTGTCCGCATCCTGCCTGTGGCCTGGCACAACCGCATCACCCTGCGCGTGGAGCTGCTGGGCTGCGATGAGTAGGCGTGCGGGGAGGAAGGACGGGGCTGCTCTCCCCGCCGCCTGGCCTGCGCCCGGCCTGCCCCTGCCCGCTCCTGCTCTGACCTCACACCCCCCTCTCCATGTCCCCACACTCGGGAGGCAGCTGAGAGGGCTCCCCTGCCCCACACTGGTGCTGGGGCTGCAGCACTGCACTTTATGGGGCCCTTGAAGGTGGGATGTGGGGATGGCTCCTGCCCTTTTGCTGTGCCAGCCAGGGCTGAGATGCCCTCCTGCAACTGGGACTTGGCTGGGGGACCCTCTCCTGCAACTGGGGCTTCCTTGGAGGACTTCATCCTGCAAATGAGGCTTTGCTGGGGGACCCTGTCCTGCAGCCAGGGCTTGGCTGTATCCTCCCAGCTCAGCCTGGAGACAAATTTCTCCCCCTTCTTGCTTCTGCTTCCATCAGAGAGGTTGCAGCCAGTGGCATTCCTTTGCCTGCACTGGGGCTTGGGGCTCAGCAGTTTTAGGGGGCTTAGGGCAGGCACCCCAGGCTCGCAGCCTCTGAAGTCCCACCCACTCCCAGCATGGCTGCAAGCAGGGACTCTGAAAATCCTCTGAAAAAACTTGGCTGTTGTCCCCTGCCCATTTTGCCAGACCCTGGGTCTCTTTGCCTTTGGTGTCAGCACTGCATAGTGCGCGGGGAGTGATGTGACGGCTGCTATCAAGAGGCACCAGGTCCCCATTGCCAGTGGCTCTGCCTGCTGGGCGCTCCGGCAGGTGCTGTGACTGACAGTTTGGCAGGCGCTGCCTATTCCCCTTCCTGGGGTGCCAGCTCCAGCATCCTCCCAGGTCTCAGCATTGCTGCCATCCCCAGCTTACTGCAGTTTGGGGTGCCTGGAGATCCGCTGTCCCCAGACCCAAATGTTGACCAGAGGGACTGCGATCTGGTAGTGGAGATAGTTTGTTTGTAGCCACAAGGCTGTGGAGAAAAGATAGAAAAGGTGGTGGTTAAACCACTCAAATGCAGTAGGCAGAAAGCTGTGCCATGACCCCTTTTGTAACCAGATTTTTTTCCCTTTCTGTGGGGTGGAGAGGAGCCTCTTGCAATGCTCCAGCCCTTGGGATTAGCAGTAGGAGACGAGCGGGACCCAGCACTGGCAGGTGGGACTGTGGGCAGGGCTGTCCCAGCTGGCAGCAATGCTTCCCCCACCTGCTGGGATGTGAAGTGGCCACGGGGCTGGGCCAGCAGTGGGTTCGCTTTGGCAAGCAAGGGCCGAGAGAGCCCGGGTGGGATGGCGGCGGCGGCCCCGCTCTGGGGTGTCTCTGACAGTATTAAAACCAGCTGAAACTTTGGGGCCGTTGGCTCATCTGCTTTGTGCCTCCCTGGGAGCCACCTCAAAGCCTGGCAGGTCTGGAGATCGCCCGGGATCCTCCCTGGCTTCTCCATCTGAGGGAATTACCAGCTGCTGTGCTGAACCCTGAACCCCTCATTTCTCCTGCTTTCACAGACCCTCCTTGCCTCAAAAACAGGGTATCAGGGCTTTGTGCGCATCTTTCCTGCTGCCTCCGCCCTGTCACAGCTGCCGGAGCCTGTGCTCACAGCTGGCCAGGCGCAGCGGGATGGGACTTGGGGAGGGGAAGCCTCTATCAGCACCCCACACCCTGTGTCTCCTTTGGCTTTGATTCTGCAGCAAATACCCCAGCTTGGACCTGAATCAGCTCTTACACTCAAGCGCACTCCCAAGGCTGGAGGGAGCTGTGAGTTTTGCCAGGTCTGCCCATGGGGGTGCTCCCAGCAGAGTCACCCCTGGCGGGGATGGGGGATGGATGCTGCTGGAGTAGGATCCCCCTGCATTGAGGATGGGGTCTGTCTTAGAGAAGGAGCACTGTGGTGAACAGGACAGAGGAGCTCTGCTCTTCTCCGGAGTCTTCTGCCACAGTGCAAGGACCCCTGAGTTTGGCACAAATGGCTAAGGGCCACCTGCATCCCACCACAGCTCTGTCCCTGCAGCTCCAGACAACCTTCCTGCGCCTTCCTGCTGCCATCAGTGCCCTGATCAGCCAGGCATCCCTTCCTTGGGAGGTGGGCTTCAGCCGAGCCCTGTGGGTGCCAGCCCCAGGCACTGGAGGAGCTGGGGGGGTGCTTGCAGGTACTGGGCTGAATTAATTGTGGCTGGGGGGGGTTGTGGGTGAAAAAAAAGCCCAATGACAAAGAGCAGCCACAGGGATAGGGGGATCAGTCTGCCTAGTTCATCTCCAGACATGCCACCCTTATCACTGGGAAGCTGGGGCAGAGATAAGAATAGTTTGCTTCCAGTCCAGCCAAGACAGCTCTGAGCCAGGGACATGGCAGAGGCTCCATGAGAAGGGAGGGAGCAGATCACACAATCTTCAGAGCTGGAAGAGACCCATGAGGATCGTCACAATCTTCAGAGCTGGAAGAGACCCATGAGGATTGTCAAGTCCAACACTTGGCCCTGCACAGGACATCCCCGAGAATCACACCATATGCCTGAGAACATTGTCCAAGTGCTTCTTGAACTCTGTCAGGCTTGGCGCTGTGACTGCTTTCCTGGGGAGCTGCTTCAGTGCCCAACCACCCTCTGAGTGAACAACATTTTTCTAATATTCAACCTAAATTTCCCCTGATACAACTTCAGGCCATTCCCCTGGGTTCTGTAACTGGTTGCCAGACTGAAGAGGCCAATGCTTGCCCTTCCACTTCCCCTTGTGAGGAAGTTGTACAGAGTGATGAGTCTCCTTTTCTCCAAGCTGAACAGACCAAGTGACCTCAGCCCCATCTCATATGACTTCCCTTCAAGGCCCTTCACCACCTTTGTTGACTCCTTTGGACTCTCTAATAGCTTTTATATCCTTCTTGTATTGTGGTGCCCAAAACTGCACACAATATTCAAGGTGAGGCTGCACCAGCGCAAAATAGAGCAGGACAATCGCCTCCCTTGACCAGCTGGCAATGCCTTGCCTGATGCAAGATTGCCAGGTGCTGCATGTCAGAGCAGGGGATGTATCCTCAGTGCTCAGCTGCTTCTTCCCTCTGCCCATTGCTACCTGCCCAGGCAAGCCCCATGATGGATGCTGAGCCCCTTCCCAGCATTGCAGCATTTCCTTCCTCTTCTGGAGCCCCAGGGTTGGTGAGAGCCAGAGTGCCCTCCACGCCATGCACAGTCCCTTACTGCTTGTCCCTGTCCCTCGGATGCTCTTCCCGGACGCGGCCGAGCTGCTGGGACAGCAGGAAGGCTGGGATGGCCGCTGGGCTGCGGCACCCTGCTGCCTGCTGACTCGGCTGCGGTGCTGCCAGCTGCTGTGAGCCGGGTCCTCAGGAAACAGCCGTTGAGGAGAGCATCCTCTTGCTGCCACACGGAAAACCTAGCCCAGATCACAACCTCCTCCATCCCACCAGGAATGTGAGTGTACCTCCCCAGTTTCAGCCTTGGCAACAGGTTCCTGCTGGAATCATCCTGTGCAAGTGACATTTCAGGGTCAAATCTCTCTGGTGGGGCCATGGCAGAGCTGTCAGCCACTGGCTTTGAGGCAGGGAAGATAGGGATGACATTTTTATGGTTTGTGTTCAGCCAAATGCTCAGCCAGCCCTAAACACGTGTCCTAAACACACGCTCCCGGGTCAGAGCTACCATGACCCTGCGTAGCTTTGCTCACCCTGAAACCTGTGGTTCCAGTCAGGGTCCTCCTCAGGGAGTAGAAAACATATTTGGGATCATCCCTGAAGCACCAACAGGGTCCTCCTCAGGGAGTAGAAAACAAATTTGGGATCATCCCTGAAGCACCAGAAATTGGGTGATAGGTGGGAAGGAGTGAAGGAGATTCCTTCTTCCTCGAGGGCTGCTGGTGGACAGATCGTTCCCCGGGCTGTCTGCTCCCTGGGAGGAGGTGGAGGCATTATTAGCCACATTCAGACGAGAGCCATGGCCAAAGGTGAGCCGGGAGCTGTTGCTGAAAAGAGATGCCTAAAAACATCCCAGTCGCCTTCCCTGCTGCTGCTTCCCCCCTCGGGCCGGGCTGGCAGGAGCTGTGCTGCTGTTAGCACAGGACACTGTGGGGCTTGTTCCTCGGCTCTGGAACAATGGCAGTACCATGCCAGGGAACAGCGTGCCCCAGCAGGGCTGTCCGTCTGTCCGCACAGCCCAGGGGGTGGAGAGAACCACCCCAATTGCCAGGTCACTGGGACATGGACAACTTGGGTAAGCAACTGCAGAGGGGTGCTGGTGGCTGGGATGCAGCTGGGATGCCATCCCACCACCTCCCCTGGCCAAGG
>NW_008684594.1:0-1521 GCF_000695815.1 Acanthisitta chloris | reverse complement strand
GCCAGCCTCGGGGCGGTTTATTTTTACACGGGTTGTTTTCTTTCCGGCTTGAAGCCATCCTGCGCGGCGGCAAGGGCTGGACCGGGGCCCCTGCGCCTCATTTCCTTGCCATAAAACAACAAAGTAGGGGGAGAAGCGGCACACCAGGCTGGGATGCTGGGTTGATGGGTCAGGGCACATGTCGCTTTGTGGTTCCTCTGTGTGCTCGACTCCGCTGTCCATCCCCCTGACTGGTGTCCCCTGACTTTGCTGTCGACGTGTTGCCCTTCCCGAGGGCTGAATCTGGGGCTCTTGGAGCTGGGTTTGCATGTCCATGTGCCAGTGGGTGCTGGCATGGAGGGCATCACCCAAGTTTAGGGATGATGCCTCCTCAGATGGGGGCAACTGAGCATCCTGGAGCTCTTGCCTCTGTTTCTGTGCCTCTGCTTTGTCCCCATAGCCCCAAGCAGACCCTGAAGAGACCCCATGGCTCAGCTGCCTTCCCTGAATCCCAGAGCTGGCAGGCACTGCCTCATATCCTGGGCATGGATCACCCTTTGCCACAACCCACCTATCCCAAGCTGCTTATGCCCACAGCGATCCTACCACCTGTGTGCTGGACACCTCCATTGCCTGGGGACCATGGCCAGTCCCCCCAAAAGGGGTGTGGGACAAGAGATGCCTCTCTTCCCCTGGCACTGTTGCTTCACCAGAGCTTTGCACAGGGCATCAAATGGTCCCACCAGCACCAGTGGGGCACCCCACTCCCTGCTGCTGTCCCCTCCAAGCTGGGGGCACTGTGGGCAGCTGGCACACCACAGATGAGGTGTGTGAACAGTGTGTGAGCAATGTGCGGGCAGTGTGTGGGCACGTGGAGAGGCCAACACAGGCACAGCAGGCAGGAGAGGGGCTAGGGGCACCCACCCCAGCTCCGGGCTGCGAGCAGGGGGTTGGGAAAGGCGTGTGTTTCCCTTTAAGAGGCAGGCCCTGGAGCTGCTTCCTCTCAGCCTTGCAAGAGCCCTTTTTGCCTGCAGCCTGCCTGCACGCCTGCCCGCAGCCTGCCCGCAACCAGCGTGAGTAGGGCTTGACCCCAGCGCCGGGACCGGGGAGGGCTGGCACCCTGGGGCATTGGGCACCCTGCTTGCCAAGGAGGGCAGGGAGGGATGGCATTGCCGTGGAGGGTGCCAGGCATCACTGCAGAAAGTGCTGGGCATCGTTGCGCTGGGTGCTGCAGCAAGACGCTCACTGGCATTGCAGGCAAGGGTGCCAGGCCCCTGGCACATTACTGCAGTGCTGGGGAGTCACTAGGCATTGGGGTACAGGGCGACCAGGGCTGGTGCCCTGCAGACTGAGGTGTGAAGCTGCGGTGCCTCGAGCGCAGCACGTGGCAGTGTGCCTGTGGCTCCGGTGCCTGCGCTGCCGCACGCCGCTGTGCCAGGCTCCAGTGCTGTGCTGCTGGTTGAGTGGGTGCACACCCTGCCCTAGGCACCAGCTCTGCGGGTGGCAAGCGTGTGCTGCACCCCACGGTGAGCTGATCACAGA